>NW_026704949.1:0-125001 GCF_029867415.1 Vicia villosa
TTTTTAAATTTGAAATAAGGTTTCAAATTTAAATGTGAAATTTAAATAACATAAATGTGAATTAAAAATAATTTGTAAATTATCAATCTTAGTAATATAATTGTGAATTATTGGACTAAAATTCTAAAATTATAAATAATAGTTCATAAATTAGAAATAATTTCCTTGTGAATAAAATAATTTTGAAACTAATAATATTTTATATTTAATAATTCTGAAAAAATAATAGTTTATAATATTTTATAAATTAGAAATAATGTCCTTGTGAATTAAATAAATTTGAAACTAATAATAGTTTATATTAAATAATTTGGAATTAATAATAGTTTATATTGTACAATTTATAAATTAATAACAGTGTAATATTAAATAATGGTTTTATATTAATTATTCAAATTATTTTCTAACATAATTAGCTTCGGAATTGTTTAATTCACAAGGACATTATTTCGAATTTATAAAATATTATAAACTATTATTTTTAATTTCAGAATTTTTCATTAAATAATTTTGAATTAAATACTTTATATATAATTAGTTTCGGAATTATTTAATTCACAAGGACATTATTTCGAATTTATAAAATATTATAAACTATTATTTTTAATTTCAGAACTTTCGTCTATTAATTCACATTTATTTTCATAATTTCATATTAATATAATATTGTTGAATATAAAATATATAATAATTTACACACAAAAAATATAATGAAAATATGAAATATAAAAAAGACGTATATGTAATTGATACATTTAAGTTTGGAAATAAATTAAAACAAATTGATTGGCCTAGTGGTAGCACCCCTCTCTTTCAATCAAGAGGCCATGGGTTCAAGCCCCCTTTCCCCAAATTTTTGGATTAATGCCACTTTTAAATTTTCCAAACTTAAAATAATAATTAATAAAATGCCAAAGTGGCATTTAAAATAATTTAAAAAAATAATAAAAAAACACATCAGCATTTTTGGAATTAAAAAAACAAAAAACAAAAAATTTATCCAGTCAGCGCACCACATAGGCACTTGGAGTGTGCCATTTGCTGCCAAGATCTAAAACGACAAAATCTTTATTTGACAAGGTTAGTTTTACAAAAAAAAAAATTACAAGGGATAAATCAAAAGTCGTCTATATGAAAGGGGGACAAAAATGGTAATAACCTAATTTTTAATATATTATGTCAAATGTTTTTGGTCCATTTATTAATCAAAATACATTTGACTTTTTAGATTTTATTTTATAAGAATTTCATTTTTTAAGTAAATTATATTATTTTTAAAGTGATTGAGGTAGATTAAATCTCTTTTAATTTGGGGTGAGTGAGGTAGATTAACTAGTATATACTAGTTAAGTTAAATGGATGTAACTGTTGATCTAACATTTAGCATTTATTTATATGGGTAATATTAACGAGTGTCTCTGGGGCACTGGTTAAAAGATTAAAAATGTAAGTTGAGCTTTATTTATTAAAGTAAAAAATATATGTTTTTATAAAAAATATATGTATTCAATATATTGAAAATATAAATAACTAACTTTTCTAAAGAATATTATGTGTATTCAATGTAATGAATTTAAAATATTTTTATTATTTAAAATTTTTAACTAGTGTCCCGGGGCACTCGTTAGTATGATCTTATTTATATTTATATATTAATGTAATTAAGGTGTATAAATTTTTTGAATTACCAACCTTTTAAAGATAATATTTAAATTTACCTTAGTTAATATCTTTGGTCAAATGGTTTTCAGAATCAAGTATTTATTTATATGTTTTTTTTTACAAATGTTTTATAAAACTTTTTGTTTTTCATTTTATATCTAATCATTTCTCTTTATAAAAAAATTAAATATTTTATTAATATATAAAAAGTTTTTTTTTACTTATTTTCTAGAATCAAATTTTTTATTCATGTATTTTAATCATAATATACTCCTATAAATTTATGTTTTCCTCCTTTCAAATATCAAATAATACTTAAGGTGAAATGTCTCAAATAATACAGAAAATTATACTGCTATGTCTATTAATGTTGTTATCAACGCACAAATTGCTTGCAATTCATGTGAATATTGTCAACTCGTTAGAAGATAATTTAGATCTAACTGTTCATTGCAAATCTGCACAAGATAACCTTGGAGTTCATCTTTTGCATCATGGTGAGAACTATGGTTGGAGTTTTGGTGTTAGTGTTTTTAAGAGTACATTATTCTATTGTGGCTTTACATGGAATGGTCAGTTACATTGGTTTGATATATTCGATAAACTTAATAGAAAAACATCTGATTGTACTGAATGCGAATGGCAGATACATAAATCAGGACCATGTCGAACCCTAAATACCATTGCGACAACTTGCTTTCCGTGGAATAAGAACTAATAGTATGAGACTTCTTTTTAATAAATAAAGTTTGGAGCATATAGAGAAATCGATGTATTTCTTTAATATCTTATGTAGAACTTCTCATTAAATATAATATCTTTAATATCTTTTGTCACATTTATTGTTTTTTCATTTTTTTTTAAATTTACAGGTTTATGTTTATTCATTTAATTATAAATCTCTCTATTTAATTAATATAAGAGTGAAGATCCATTTTAGCCCTTCACAAAAGTGACACGATTAAAATTAGTCCCTCACAATAAAAAGAACTCGATTTAATCCCTTAGAAAATTTAACCGGACCATATTAGTCCTTCTATTAATATTTTTTTAACTGATTTTTTTCCTACTTTTAAACCGTGACTAGAATGTCACGTTGTATTTTATTTTTTAAATTCTAAATTAATTTTCAATTTTAATTTCATTTAAACAAAATTTGATTTAATAAATTTAATTTCATTTTTAAACAATTCAGATTTAACAATATCCAAAAAGCCAAAATTAATTCTTATAAGGAATCGAACCCAAGAGTTTTACACAATATCTTAAGTCTTTGCCACTAGTAATATTAAATAATTTTGAATTTAAAACAAAAATTAAAAAATTTGTACCAATAAGGTCTCAAATCTAAGTCCGATAAATGATAATCACTTCACAACTATAGAAATATTTGTTTGTTATGTAATATAAGTAAATGTTTGTTCTAAATTATTAACTTAAGTTTTTTTTTTTTTGAAATAAAAGATTGCATTTATTTCAAAGAGCAAAAGCTCAAATTACAAGCTATAAATTGAACTAATTACATGAGCATATTTACAATATGTTTCCTATATTTGGGCTTTATCCAACCCCTATAAACTATAGCATCTATAATGTTTCTAGTAACTCTATGCTTATCACTATACGAGCCTGTATTATCAAAAAATTTCGAATTCCTGTACATCCAAATACCGTAGCACGTTTCGGTTGCGATAGCTTTAAAGATTTGATTTCTCCAACCTTTCCCCTTAGCAACCTGCTTGATCCAATTCATGTTAATATGAGAGGGAGTATTCAGGTTGATCCACTCCATGCTCTTATTCCAAAAAGCGGCCGTTTCAGAACATGTAAACATGATATGCTCCAGGTCTTCTTCCTCTCTATTGCAAAGTTGACAGATGGAATTTTGCAGCAAACCCATTTTATTCAATCTTACTTTGGTTGGAAGCCTGTTAAGACAGACTAACCACATGATAACCTTGGCTCTAGGGCGTGCGAAATTATGAGCCAGAATATGGTACCAGTCAGTTCTTGTGTTGTCATCAATCAGAGCATCATACACTCTCTTCATGCTAAACTTCCTTTGAACCTGCATTTCCAGCCAGATATTGCCAATTCTACCCACCAACTCCTTGGCTGCCATAATACTTTTTGTGATCCAAGTACAGTTACCATTATGAATATCACTCATCACATCTCTGCCTTTCAGGTAATAAGCATGAAGCCATTTAACCCAAAGGTTATTCTCCTTCATGCTGATTTTCCACAGACATTTAAGAGTTGCCACATTATTCCACACCTGTAAATTCAGAATACTTAAGCCACCTTGCTTGACAGGAGTACAAACTTTCTTCCATGCCACCGGGCTCTTTTTGCTAATACTCGAGGATCCTGCCCAGATATACGATCTACACATACTGTCCAGCTTATTGATGACACTGGCAGGAATAGGAAGACTTGCCATCCAGAATTGAGCAATAGCATTGATGGTGCTTTTAACCAATTGAATTCTCCCTGCTATGCTTAGGAGTTTAGCAGTCCAATGTCTAATCCTAGCCATAACTTTATCAATAAGAGGCAGGTAAAAGTTGATGTTTAGTTTTTTGCTGTCAAGAGGTATGCCTAGATATCTGACAGGAAATTTACCATCAGCATACCCAGTTATAGCTCTAGCCTCAGCAATTCTGTCAGGATCCATGCCCCCATAGAAGGCCTTACACTTAGAGGGGTTTACCCTTAGCCCTGTAGAATCAGAGAAATCTTGGAAACATTTGAGAATCAGTTTCATAGAATTAGCATCACCCCTGCTAAATAATAAAACATCATCAGCAAAGGAGAGATGAGTAATGTTGAGTCTCTTGCACTTACTATGGTACTGAAATTTAGGATTATTGGCCAGCTTATTCATCAATCTATTCATATATTCCATCATGAGCACAAATAATAAGGGAGAAATGGGATCTCCCTGTCTAATGCCTCTTCTTGCATCCATGACCTGAGAAAATTCCCCATTGACATTGAATCTGTAGTTGACTGTTGTTGTGCCAAGCATGATCCATCTAATGAATTTGGTAGGAAATCCTAACTCCTTAAGGATAGTTTCCATAGCCTTCCACTCAACCATGTCATAGGCTTTCTGGAGGTCTAACTGAAACATCACTCTAGGTGTCCCTCCTTTCCTATTGTATCCTCTGATCATCTCATAAGCCAACAAAATGTGATTCTGAATAACTTGGCCTTTCATGAAGGCTGCTTGACTTTGATGGACTATCTCAGGGAGCACTATGCCAAGTCTGTTGGTGAGGACTTTGGAGATTATTTTATAAAAAGTAGTGCAAACTGCTATGGGTCTGTAATCCTTCACCTCTTCAGCTTTGTCATGTTTTGGGATCAGAGTCACTATGGCACTATTGAAGACTTTGTACATCTTGCCCTTTTCAAAGAATTCCTGAGCTGCCAGAACTACATCTGCCTTGACTGTGTCCCAACTATTTTTGAAAAAGTGAGAGCCAAAACCATTTCAAGGCTTCCCATATCTCTTTCTCAGTGACAGGGCTGGCAAGGTATTCACACTGGGATTGAGAAACTTGCTTTCCACTTCTCAAGACCTCAATGTCAATATGCTTAGGACAGTTCCCTTTGGTCCCCATGAGGTTATGGTAAAAGGATCTGACCTCTCTCATAATGGCATCTTGATCATCAGCATAAGTACCATCTGCCAGTTTAAGTCTCTTCATTCCTCTGTGTTTCCGCTTAGCTTTAATGGAAGCATGGAAATAGGCTGAGTTTTCATCATTCAGTCTTATCCAGTCAATCTTGGCCCTTTGCCTCAACATTAAGTTTTTATTATTAAGAATATTAACAATAGAAATTTATTTGTCTAGTTGTAAAGTGACTATCAAACTTAAACGGTCTTAGGTATAAGACCCCATTCGTACAAATTTTAACTTTTTTGTTTTAAAATTCAGAATCATTTAATATCACTAAAAATTATTGGAGGAATTATTTGTCATGAATGTATATTGCACTAGTGGTAAAGACTTAAGATATTGGTTAAAGGTTCTGGGTCCAATTCTATATAAAAAACAATTTAAGCTTTTTTTAATATTATTAATTCATAATTGTTTAAAAATAAAATTAAAATTAAAAATTAATTTAGTATTTAAAAAATTAAAATTAAAAATCAAAAGCCAACGTGACAGTTCAATCACAGTTTAAAAGTATGAAAAAAAACCGGTTTTAAAAAAATATTAACATAAGGACTAATATGGTACGGTTAAATTTTGTAAGGGATTAAATAAGTCCTCTTTTTTTCGTGAGGGACTAATATGAGTTGTTGTTTTTTTTGTGAGGGACTAATATGAGTTGTCTAATTTTTGTGAGGGACCAAAATGGGTCATCACTCTTAATATAATATATTTATTTGAATATTATTAAAAAGAATTATTATTTAAAAGGAGATTTAAAAAAAAAAATATCTTTCTTTTTTTATATCCTCTTCTCTCTTTGTAAATTTTTGTTTTCAAAATAAAAGAGGAAATTTATTTTACAGTTTAATTATAACTGTGAATACAAGATTACACTCAAAGATGTTTTTGATTTATGGCAAACTCAAATGAGCATTCAAACAACAAGGAGGAATTTGATCACTCATGAAAGCACAAGGTGATCCACTATGCATATAAGTCGACTCAACACAAGCTGGACATGAAAAATGCAGAAAATCAGCAGTTAGGTCGACCTACTGTCAATCTAGGTCGACCTAAAATGAAGGAAAATCCATATATCTCTGCTAGGTCGACTCACAGACCATTTAGGTCGACTCAAAATGAAGAAATCTTCACATCAGTCTGCTAGGTCGACCTACATGGCAACTAGGTCGACCTAATCTGTGAAAATGTCCCCAGAATGCATCAGAAGAGGATTCTGGTCGACCTACTCCTTCAACAGGTCGACCTAACTGGGAGAAAAATTCTGCAAGCTCTGTTAGGTCGACCTAAGCACTACAAGTGGTCGACCTAACTGATCAAGAAAGTTCAAAAAATCAGTTTTTCTTGGTTCTAACTGTTATGCAATCATATATATTGCTCAAGGGTAATTATTCAAGCAACACCAACGACTGAAAGATACACAAACGCTTCTCATCTTCGTTCTTCATCATCTCCAACACAATTACACATAATCATTCTTGCGTTGCGGGTTAGTGATGAGTTCGATAACGTCCATGGAACGGAATTGAAGATTCCTAGTGGGTGAAGGTTTGTGGGGTTTGTTGGTGAATAAAATCTGCGGGTTTTGTCCTCCACGACGGGTGGTTCTTGGGGGTTTTTATCAAGAGGCGTTCATTGAGGATTCGGCTGAGTGTAACGATTGAGGAACGGGGAGTTCAAGGAATCAAGACACTGCAGAAGGGAATCAAAGTGAAGCTCTTGGATAACCTTGATCTGGCTCAAGATTAAGGGGGAAGAAGATTCAAAGGATCGACATAATTGGTTTATCGTTTATCGCTTTGTTATCTTCTTTGTAAATACTACTTTCAACATTAATGAAAGATTACCCAATTTCAATTTGGAATTGGGGGCAGACGTAGTCGTAGCGAGGACGATCGACGAACTGCCTAAACAAATATCGTGTTCTTGTCGCTTTTACTTTCTCTTTTACTTTCTGTTCATAATTGGTTATAAGTGTAAAATTGATCAACGATTCGAGTGTTAAAATTGTGAATTAAAGTTCTGCACAAACATCACAATTCACCACAACTTGAATCACTATCAATTTGAACCTATCACCAAGTGTTTGTGTTTTTGCTTAATCAAATCTTACTGCATTGCAAATCAAAGTTGTCAATCTAGAAGTTAATTGGATTTCAGTTGTTAAACGTATTGGTTAGCTATCATATTACTTCACCATCAATTCCACTTACTATTTGGTTTTGAAACACATACGACCTTTGCAATAGCGGTCCAGAATAGACGCAAGTCGATTCAGAACCGCTTTCGCTCAAGTCTGTAGAAAAATCTGTAAAAACTTAGTGAGATCTATTCACCCCCCCCCCCCTCTAGATCTATAGGCCAGCGTCTAACAATAACTTGGCTTAATTGCAATTTTAATTCTTATATATATTTTTTATTTTTAAGTTTTAGTATCTTTATTTTAATGTTTGATTTATTGATGTCTCAGTTTCAGTTTTTCTAGAATTGTAGTCCAGCAATTTATATAAGTGTCATTTTTATGACATGACAATTGAATTGATAAGGTGACATGATTAAATTTTCAACTCATTTATAATTATTTTTTAATTTTATATAATATTATAATTTTTAATTTTTTATATAATATTATGAATTATTATAAAATAGATGAATACGCCCATATATAAAACATATCCGGTGAGAACTGATATCTATTGTGAGAAACGAGAACTAACAATATGAACCATCAGATTTAATCAAAGAATAGAATTTATTTATTCTATATAAAGATCTTCTTATTGAATTTATTTTCTAATAGGTTTAAGATTTACAAATTCTATAATAAGAGAATCTTACCATAAATATTTTTCATTTGTTATTCTAATATTTAATATAAATTAATGGCTAACATTTTTCTATTTTTTTATTTGAAAAAATTAAATAAATAATAATATTTACATTTTTAATTTTTCTAATAGGCGCCACAATTAGTAAAATATTGTTAAAATGGTCAAAGTTATTGATTTATAAAAAATAAATTATATTCTAACTTGCAAATAAATAAATAAATAAACCAGACTAAAATATAGATAATAATTTCATATTTTCTAATATTTTTAATCAGATTAAAATATAGATAATAAGTTCACATTTTTTAATATTTTTAATCAAAATAAAATATAGACAATAAATTAATAATATAATGCTTTGATATTTTTATTCAAACGAATATATCGGTGATAAATATTTTTATTTTAATATAGTTAGAGCATTCAAAAATAAAAATTTGATTTGATTTATCATATATTATTTATACGTAAAACATAGATCAATATATTAGAACATATTCAATTTTTTTTTTTCATTTTTCATTAAAATAAAGTATAGATCAATATAACTATAATTATGTAATGAATAAAATAAGGCTTAAATGCACCTTTGGTCCAGGTAAGTTAGCGAGTTTTTGATTTTTGTCCTTGTAAGTTTTTTTTCTGGATCTGAATCCCTATATTTCACTTTTGCGTTTGTTTTAGCCCCTAAAATCAAAATCCGCAGGAAAACCTGCAGATTTTCCTGCGGATTTTGGCTTTAGGGACTAAACCGCAAGCAAAAAGTAAGATATAGGGACTCATACCAACAAAAAAAACTTATAGGGACGAAAATCAAAAAGTCGCTAACTTAAAAGGACCAAAGGTGCATTTAAGCCATAAAATTATTATATTTTAATTTGCTTGATTTTTTTATCAGCAAGTTAGGAGAGTTTTTATTTTTACAAGCTCTATTATTGTGACCATTTTAAATAAAAATACATTAATTGTTTATTATTTTGTATTTTAATTTTATTAAAACATTCGATAATGTGAAATTATTAGTATCTATATTTTAGTTTTAGTTTGATTTACTTATTTGAAAGTTAGGAAATTATTTAATTTTATAAATTCTATAACTCATACAATTTTAAATAAATTCTACCATTCTAACAATATTATAATTGTTGAGGTGCATATTGGAGATTGGAATTGAAAATTTAGATCGTGTTATTTATTTAATTTTGTCAAATAAAAAAATAGAAAAATTATAGTCTTTAATTTATTCTAAATATTAGTATAATAAATAGAAAATTATTTATGGTAAGATTGTCTTATTATAGAATTTGAAAATCTTAAGCATAGTAGAAAAATTCAATAAGGTGATCTCTATATAGAATAAATAAATCGTAAGTGTTAATTAAATCAAACGATTGATATCGTTAGTTCTCGTTTCTCACAAAACTATCAATTCTCACTAGATACGCTCTCTATATGGGGACGACTCAACTGAGAACTCTTGGTTATTATGAGAAATGACAATAATTAATCATAGCCATCAATTTTCGATCTAATGAAATTAATGGATAAGATTGATTTCTCTTTCAATAATACTCTTTCATCATAATTAATGTAATCTATGTCAAAAATTAATTAAAATTATATTTTAAGAAATAAATATATTTCATGCATTTTAAGAATTTTGATTACCAATTAAATAATTTTAATAGACTTTTTTAACATAAAATAATTTTATTGCTAGTGTTTTGTATTTTTTTAACTCATATTCATATATTTGTAGTTATTGTATAAACAAATATATATTAATCTATAAATTAAAATCTATAAAAATATTTCTTAAATTACTAAATAACTATATTAACAGTTAAAATAATATATTCATTGTTATTTTTTATTCAGTGATAATGAATATTTATACATTAATAATAAAATATAAAAATACCACCTTTAAAATTATTTTACAATAAAATAATAAAAAATAGTATAATTAGTTATTATTATTTTTAAAATGCAAAATTTTTTTTTCTATTATATTATTATTATTATTATTAATTTTTTATATAAAATATTTAATCATTGCTTTTTTTTGTAACTAAAATATAATTACTTATTATCATTGTAAAGAATTAACACCTTAGATAAAACTGCTAATCTGGCTCTATATTTATTCAAAAAATATTTTCTATTACTATATCTTTTTCTATTAAAAATATAAAAAATAAAATATTTTATATAAATTATAATCTTTATTTTAATTATATAATAATAAAAAATTTAATATAACTATATAATAGTCACAATCCTTAATATAACTATATATTATTATTATTATATATTTGTATTAATAATTTAAAATAATACGAAGTTATATTAATTTATTAATTTTTATTTTTTTAATACAATGATATATATTATTAGCAAATATTTATAAAATTATATTATTATATTCACGGTTTAAATTAAAAGATTAATTATTTTTTATAAAATAATAATGTTTGTATATTGATTAAAAAAAATATCATAAAAAAATATATTTTATGTTAAAAATATAATACAACTGGTTATCATAATTACTAAACTACAACAAATATATTCATTCTTAAAATATTACTTGAATTCAATTTTAACATAGATTACATAAGTTATACAATGAAAGAGACCATGAAAAGAGAAATTAATCTAATCCATTTATTTCAATGAATAAAAAATTAATGGCTATGATTAATTATTCTTATTTCTCATAATAATCAAATTTTCTCACTTGAGTCGTCCCCATATATATATATATATAACTTGAGTCGTCCCCATATATATATATATATATATATATATATATATATATATATATATATATATATATATATATATATATATATATATATACGGGGACGTATCAAATGAGAACTTTGGCTATAATGAGAACTGAGAACTTTTAATAATAACCATTGGATTTGAATTAATGGCTCAGATTTACCTCATATTTTAAAATACTTAATTAATGTTTAAGTGAACAAGATATTTATGTAATATGTATTTAACATATGAGGTAAATCTAAACCATTAATTCAAATTCAATAGTTATTATTAGAAGTTCTCAGTTCTCATTATAGCCAAAATTCTCATTTGATATGTCCCCTATATATATATATATATATATATATATATATATATATATATATATATATATATATATATATATATATATATATATATATATATATATATATATATATAGATATACGAGGAGGGGTGTATTTACTCCAAGATTAAGTTATTATAACTTACTCCACATCTTGACCATTAAAGGGTACAACAATAAAGGTCAAAAAGCGTGTCCTGTTTGTGAAAATGGAACCGATACGACACGATTGGAACTTTGTCAGAAGAATGTCTTTCTCAGTCATCGTATATTCTTAAATTCTAATCATCACTATCGTGGGTGGAGAAAAGAATTCAATAGAAAGGCCGAACAACGTAGAGCTCCACCTATATTGACAGGTGATCAAATTTTTGAAAAGGTCAAAGATGTGAGTACTCAGTTTGGCAAGCCTTTTGCACATACGCTTGTCAAGAGTGGGTGGAAGAAGAGGTCAAGTTTTTTTGAACTTTCATATTTGAAGTCGTTGTACGTAAGACATTTCCTCGATGTTATGCATATTGAAAAAAAAATGTATTTGACAATGTTATTGGTACTTTACTCAATATACAAGGAAATTTTAAGGATGGCCTTAAAATAACAAAGGACATGGTAAACATGGGGAATGAGAACTGAATTGAGACCCGTGACGAAAGGAAGGCGAACATATCTACCACCTGCTGTTTACACTCTATCTAGAAAGGAGAAGAAAATATTGTGTAAGTTCCTCAGTGAAGTTAAAGTTCCAGAAGGCTACTCATCAAATATTAGAAGACTTGTGTCCATGAAAGACCTCAAGTTAAAGAGTTTAAAGACGCATGATTTCCATGTTATAATGGAACATTTTCTACCAATAGGTATACGTTCTATTCTTCCAGAAAAAGTAAGAAGCACAATAAATAAACTGTGCTTTTTCTTCAAGTCAATTTGCAGTAAGATGGTCGATCCTGCGATCTTACCAACATAGCAAAAAGAGATAGTTGTTACTTTATGTGATCTTGAAATGTATTTTCCTCCCTTGTTTTTTGACATAATGGTTCATCTAGTCGTCCATCTTGTGAAAGAGACACAATTGTGCGGACCAGCTTATATGAGATGGATGTACCCTGTTGAACATTATATGAAAATATTAAAAGGGTACGTGAAAAACCGAAGTCAACCGGAGGGTCGTATTGCCGAACGATACGTTGTTGAAGAAGCGGTTGAGTTTTGTACTGAATATCTGTCAAATGTTCAATCAATTGGACTCCCCAAATCTCATATTGTCGAAAAAAAGAAGGAAAAAAGCTAATTGGAAATAAAGTTGTGACAATATCAATGGTCGAACGGGATCAAGTGCATTTGTATGTTTTGCACAATGAGATTGAGGTTGAGTCGTATGTTGAAATGTATAAGGGTATTCTACGAGGTTTAAATCCAAATAGAAATGAGAATTGGATAGTACGAGAGCACAATCGAAGTTTCATACCGTGGTTTAAGGAACATATTTATTCAAAGTATTGTTCCGATCCTGCTTCAGTAACAGAAAGGTTGAGATGTTTAGCATATGGTCCAAGTATAGTTGTGTTTTCTTATAGCGCATACGCAATTAATGGATACACATTTTATACAAAAGAAAAGGATGGTAAAAGTACTATGCAAAATAGTGGTGTTACCTTGGTAGCTAAAGCAATGCACATATCAAGTGCGAATGACTTAAACCCCAAATTTGCAAATTTGTCCTATTTTGGGGTTATCGAGCGCATTTTGGTGTTTGATTACGCGAATTTTCAGATTCCTGTATTTGGTTGCAAGTGGGTTGAAAATAATAATAGCATGCGAATGGATATGCCAGGATTTTTGCAAGTGGATCTCAATAGGGTGGGGTACAAATATGAACCTTTCATTCTAACCTCTCAAGCTAAACAAGTGTTCTATGTCAATGATCCGACAAGTACAAAATGGTCGATAGTACTTTTATCTAACAAAGTAATTGATGAAAACATTGGAGATCAAGGTGATATTGGTGTTGACATTGAATCTTGTACCAGAAACGATCAAAATGAGAATGAATCTTGTACTAGAAATTATCATAATGAGGGTATTTGGATCTATCCAACCGTCCGCTTTTTTTACACTTATACCGATTTCATCGGTTTCAGTTCCGATTTACTTGTACATAGTTACTTTTACTTCCATTTGACCTATATACATGTATAAATAGTAATAGAGTACTAATGTGCTTTAGTTTGTTTGATTTGGATATCGTTTGTGTATACTTCGTTAATTTGACATCGTTGTTGTTAATCGTTAAGTGATGAACTTACTAACATTGTGAATTTGTATAGAATTTTATATTTTTCATTTCATTTTTATATCCATTTTTATTTTTATACAGGTCAAATGGCTAGTAATCAAGATAACTCACAAGATAGAGATGCTCTAAATACAAATCCTCCAGCTGATACTTCAGCAAGAGAAGTTGCACGAGGCATCACCATTATGAATAAAATCATTTGTGATAGAGACGAACGATTAATATATAATTTAGAATGGAATCCTGATAACCAAGAAATATGGACTAATGCTGCAAAGTTGACAAGCTACATTGGTACACTTGTTCGTATGCATATTCCAACCTACGTATCTAAATGGAATATGAAAAGTAAGGAGTTGGACGAGAAAAAGGATATGTTTTGGGCTGAGCTTAAGGTATCATATATGGTTGTTGTTATTATCTTGACGATAATGTGTTTAAATTACTTATACTAACACACTTTATACGTATGTTTTTTCACAGAGGTCTTTTAACATACCAGATGAGTGTTAGTGCTTTTATTGTCTGATTGGCATCTATGTTTGACTAAAACATAATAGCAGTAAAACATAATATTAATGTGAATCTTGCAATTTTATAAAGAACAAAATAGGTACGAGCAAGATGTTAGATGAAATATCATGACATCAACTCATGACATCGCGCCTGCATAACTGGAAGGAAGATTCATTTTGATTTAAAACAGATACAAAATATTCTATGTGAATATTATGTAATCCTGTGTGGAGCATATTTAAAGTTCAAAAGAATAATTGAAGAATCAAATCAGAAGATTGAAGATTCAGGAAGAATCAGATCAGAAGATTGGATTCAACATTTTCTACTTTAGGAAACTCAGGATTGAAAGACCTTATTTGTAGCAGAATATTTTCTGCAAATTTGTAACAGCTAGAGTGCTGCGATTTGTAAGCCCAAGTCCAACTGGGATTAGGTTATAAATAGAAATCTTTGTAACCTAGTTTAGAGAGCTAGCCGGTTTAAAAAGATGTAGTCATTAGGGTTAGCCGTGTAGGTGAACCTCCCAGTTTGTGGGAAGGTCACTGATTTGTGCCTCAAAGCCTGTAGGTGAGAGGTCTATTGTATTCACTCAGAAGCTGTAAAGCAATGAGTGATGATTGTGTTTATGGAATGATTCCATTATGTTTATGTAAAGTGTTAGGGATTAGGCTGTCGATGCAGTGGCTAAGTTGTTGACTGCTAAACATCATTGCTATGATTGGGAGTGGAATGAAGATATTCCATATCTAGGGAGAACCTAGGTAGGGATTGCATTGGGTAGGGTTTAAGTGCGAAGTTGTAAATGGGGGAGTTTAGCTTCAAATTAAGACTACTGATAGTGGATTTCCTTCCTGGCTTGGTTGTCCCCATAGTAGGTTTGTTAGAACCGATTTGGGTGAACAATTCTCTGTGTTGTTTATCTTCTGCATTATTTGTTCAGTTATGAATGTTATGACTTTGCTTCTAACTGTAGGTTCAGAAGTGTTAGTTGTTCCTATACAGAGCCATGTAAATTTATAATCTGGTTATGTATGCTGAACATGTGTGATCCCAGGTCTCATTGACTCTTTTCTAAGAGTAATCAAATAATGGGGGGTCCTTTTATTCTGCTAGTGCTACATTAATAACAGATCAGATGTCTTGACATCGTGATTGACATCCGAGTCTATCATACCAGAATTTTCAATTGGTATCAGAGAAGGCATTCTGTCTGTTTCTGGATGAGATCCGTGAGGGATAAATTCTAGTTGTGGTAAAAGCAGAAGAGTGTTTGAACAAAGAATGTTCATATTGTATGGTCCCTTGACGTGGAGGATGGACCTATATGATTATACCAACCTGACCTAAGAGTTGTGATGCTGGAACGAGGAGTGCTAAGTCCAAGGACTTCATGCGTGAGTGAAGAACTTGAATTTAAAAACAAATTCAATTGGTATCTTTGAATAGAGAAGAAGCTCATCAAAACCTTCATGCAGGAGTGAAGATATTGATAAGGTAACCTCTGTTGTTTGTTGTCATACCCCAATTTTTGACCTAAGATACCACCTCATATCATATCAATGTACATCATTTGCATCACTAACAAATTACATAGCTTGTGTTTGCTACTTGTGCTCAGCAGGGTTTAATCAAGAAATCACTCATCAGTACAAGTAACAACCAATTATGGTTTTATTCTCCCTTCATCTCAAATTAACCATCTTCATCAACAATCAACATTTGGTCCTCAAAGATTCATTTCAACAAGCTCAAAAGCTTTGAATCAACCAAATTAGGGTTTTGACTGAAGACATCATACTCCTGACTTTTGCTCAGGATTTGACCTAATGGATTGGGACATGACCTCAAGACCCCAAATGCATCATATTTAACTAATCTATTGGTTTAAGTTATCTCCCACATAAGGATTGATCAACAGTGAAATTTCAAGTCATCAGACTAAGGTTTTGAATCTATTAGGGACTGAAATCAGGGCTCACATTTGGGAAACCCTAAAAAGCTCCAGGACATTTTTCAAATAGCCTAATCATCTTCAAATAATCCCTATGTTATAGGAATTACTGTCAAATATACAAGCTTTTCAATTTACAAGCTTTCATTTAAATTACTGTCAAATATAAACTGTATATATACTGTTAAAACTATGTCTGAGTGCAAACCTTAGGACATTTAAACTATATATATATATATATATATATATATATATATATATATGTATATTATAGGAATATGGCCTAGAATGTCTTCCCGGTGAAGGCTCTTTCCTAATTAGAGATCTTTACTTCAAACTATCAAGATGGATTATTCCCGGTGAAACATCTTGAAAAAGCCTTAGAACCCAAACTAGGACACATCCACCCAAGAGGAATTATTCCGGGCGAAACCTCTTACCCATTTGCTTAGAGCCAAAATAAGTTCAAAACCACATAGCTTTCTCTTGTGCTATAACAAGGACCCTCGATGACCCTCGATTAGCCTCCTCTTGGGCTTTGTACAAGGACCCACAGGCTTCTTAAAAGCATATTCCCAGCTTACTCTTGAGCTTGTATACAAGGACCCATCAGCTTTCTTATAAATATAGGAACAGGTCTTTAGTCACCTTCTAGCCTACCCTGGTGAGTTTCTTCTACTCTTCAAACCAGACTTTTACACAAGCTAAGAATGTCTCAATCTCAGTATTGAGTACACCTTTTGGAATGAGAGACATGGACAATCTATGTCACCCTAATATTCAATAATATTTCTCCTCGGCAGAGTCTAGGTTCCATATCTCTCTATCCTCAGTCAGTGTCAGCCTTAATCTTGGGCTTTAAACAAGAAGTCTCAACTAGTTAATCATTCTGCCATCATTCAAAAACCCCTGGAAAGGGTCAGCCTCCATTAACTCCTTCATTTTAATAAGAACCCCTGGAAAGGGTTAGCCTCCAAAATCATTCCTCTAAAGTCATAATTCCCTGGAAAGGGTTAACTTCCAAAAATTCAACTTTCAAAGATAAATTCCCCAACTGAGTCATAATTCCCTGGAAAGGGTTAGCTTACAAAATCATCATTTTGAACCCACATATTCCCTTAAAAGTCAAAACCTTACTTATAGGTATTCTCCTATTCAGAGTCAGCCTCAACCTTGGGCTTTGTACAAGGCAGATAATAGAGTCTCCTAGTGAGTCCTTCACCTTCAAGTAGCCACAACCTTGGGCTTTGTACAAGGAATATAAACCACATTTCCTGTGTCAAAAGATTCCTACCCTTTAGGATCTTTTCCACATAGAGTCATCCATACTCAGTTTCCTCAATAGTCAGCCACAACCTTGGGCTTTATACAAGGCAGAAAACAGTGTCTTCCCTAGCAAAAGTCATCCACAACCTTGGGCTTCATACAAGGAAGAAAATAATATATTCCCCAATTAAGAGTCAGCCAAAATTCTGGGCTTTGTACAGAACACCAAATAAAATCCATCAAATAAACATTCTCCAACTAGAGTCAGCCTCAATTCTAGGCTTTGTATAGAACACAAAAACTTCTTAGTTTAAGTTAATCCCCAGTGGAGTCATCTCCCAGAGTCAATAAAATCAATCAAAAGCCTCAAGCTTGGGCCTCATACAAGCCAGCTAAAATCAAATCTTTCAAACAGTAGATAGACATAGCTTATCTCTATAGGGATACATTTCTCCTATATCATCACAAACAATCATTTCAAACAAACAAACAAACAATCTTTTCAAACACTCTCCCATTTAGGACTCGTGAAAGGCATGCTCTGGCACATACCCAGACTTGTACAACTTTCCCTAATTTGGTCGAGAATCTTTCCTTCAAGAGACACGTGACTGGCATACTTGATCAACCAAGTAAGGTCCCTCTCTTAATGAAACAAACTCAGCTTTTCAGTCACTTTTAAATGTTTGTGGTGGAATAGTAGAAATACCTCTCTGTAAAGATGATTTCATGCCTCTTTACTGTAAACAAAGATTTAATTCAAGCTTCAACCTTGAGCTTCAAGCAAGGAACCAAAAAATAATTAATTTCCCTAAATAGTTCTCCGAACTTCAAAAAGCTTTGACTTCCATTAGGGTTTTGTAGGCACGAGGTTCACAAGGAATCTCAGCGAGCTAATAAAAAACCAAAAAATAGTCTGTCTGTCTGTCTTTTTCAAATCAATTCAATTCCTTCTCCTAACACAAAGGAGAAACTTTCCCAATCATTAGCAACAAACACAAACACATAGACACAGAAAAGGTTCCCGTAGAGTACTACAGATATGTAGGGTGCTTAAAATCTTCCCTATGTATAACCGACTTCCTAGACTCCAGAATTTCTAGTCTAGGTGAATCCCTACACTTAGCAAACTCCTAGGGTTTATTTGAGATCTTTTTCCCCTTCCTCCTCGTAGGATAATTAAAAAGTTCGTGTGATATCGTAGGAAGAACTGAAACAAAATTCCTCCCACCACGGGCGCTTCCCTCCATCCAAATTTCGCGTGAAGGGTCTAGCGTGCCGTCCTCCCAAGTGAAACGGGGAGGGAAAAAAATGACACCACACCGTAGACCTCGAGCTACAGTTGCTCTGATTCCCTCTAAGGGATATGTATGCAAAATATTGCGATAGTCTTTGCGAGCATAATCAATCAAACAACTTAGGTCCCACTTATCTCACAAAAGAACCTCCCCAATAGCATTGCAAGGAATAAACAGACAAATATAACAAAGAATCCTATAGAGTACTATAGATACGTAGGGTGCTAATATCTTGCCTTCGTATAACCAATCCCTTACCCGGAATCTCTCCCCCCTTTTTGCATTGCTTTTAATTATGTATTATTTGCATTGCATATCTTTTAAGGTTTGTGCAACGTTTTCCCTTTTCCTGTTCTGGAAACAATAAAAAGTTTGGTCGTAACCCAAAAAACAAAAACAAAAACCATTTTTTGAGCATCGAGCCCAAAGAAGGCATCCGGTGTCTCATCCCGATCAATATTTTTTCGCGCACGACATTTGTGAGTTTGTCAAGTCAGGATTTTGGTTTGGTCTAATTAGTTGCTTGGTGCAGAAACAAGCATTGTGCAAGGTTGAGTAGCAATCAATCTGTAGTTGTTATGCTTACTACTAACACTTAAAGTAAGCATTGTGTGAATTCTGTTGATATATGACTATTTTCCGCTGCATAGTCTCTAAGAAACCCTAGGGTTATGAAGGTTCAACAGAATGTATGGCAGGTATGGACAACTATAACTAAAGTGTACAAGATACTTGAGCATTTCCTCAAGTCCACTCATAATGACATGGTTTATTAGAGCTGATGAATGTCAATTGATCAATGATATTCATAATTATCTGCAAGTGTGTACCTTGAAAATTTCAAGGTTTAGGTGTTCCTAGAAGGAGGAACAGATGTCCTATCTGATGTTGGGGCATTAAGAACTGGTATACAGCTACCAGCTAAAGAACAGATGTTCTGGTGCTAAACTAATGTAGTGTGAGAACATTGGTTTGGAACCTACTTTTGGTCTGGAAGAGGAGACATCTGGCTTAGTTAATCAGGAAACGATTAACATGTGCTCAGTGCCACTAAACAAAACACATGAAGGTATTCCTTTCTAATCCTTTATGTTGTATTTTTGAAGAGCTATATCTGTAAGTTTCCTCTGATCAATGAAACCAGATAAGTATTCATAACCATAGAGCAGTTGTTGGAGCTGAATACTATGTCTCAATCACAGTGAAATATGGTTAAGAATGTGTACTACTCTAGTTGTTATCCATAAAGGGTAGTTTGATTTGAAATTAAGGAAGTCAGATGGATCTGACTAATTCAGTGTTATGCTATGACTAAGTCTGTTCCAGAAACCTAGCTGAGGGAATCTCCTCTATAGGTATAGACCATGGCATCCTTCATCTCAAAATCAGAATTA
Source organism: Vicia villosa (assembly GCF_029867415.1). Classification (NCBI taxonomy): domain Eukaryota; kingdom Viridiplantae; phylum Streptophyta; class Magnoliopsida; order Fabales; family Fabaceae; genus Vicia; species Vicia villosa. Next base: position 20,022 of record NW_026704949.1, read on the forward strand.
AAGTCTGAAGAAAAGGTTATTGAGATGCTGGCTATTTTATCCCTTGATGTGTCTGGATACTGCTGATTATTGTATTATTCTGTACTAACCTGGGTGTTGTCAATTTGACAATAAAAATGTTAACCAAGAACCATGAAGTATGATGTCACATCTGATGTTACAACATCTCAAGATCTTCAATTATTCTATTTATTTGCCAAGAACATAAAGTATAAATGCGAAGAGGTAATCAGTCAGAATGACCTAGTGTGAGTAGCAAATTCTAACTGAAAAGCTGGTAAGTAATTTGACGGGAGACTCAGTACTTATTAGGTTTAGAACCTGGATGCCAAGAAGAAGTTCTTCCAACCATGAGTTCTCAATTATCTTCACCCATCAAAGAAATAAGCAAGAGTCTCTTATGTGGGATACTAATTCTGTTAAATATCTTGATGGGAGCTGGATATTTACAAAGTATGTATAAAACAACTCAGACGTGTATATTGAAGATCAATTTATGGTTATACAATTATAGTTTCTTCTATTTCAAGTTACAGAATGTAGCAATCTGAATCTTGTATAGCAAGCAAACTGAGGTTTCTAAACATGGAATCTATGGCAAATTCCAAATGAAGGGAACTTCAAGGACGAACATCGAAGATGTCCTAAAGTTGTATATCTCAGGGGGAGTAAAAGAGTATAAAGATCAGCAAAGACAATGTTTTTCTACTTCTTTTTATTTGAAAAGTCTTTCAAAGACTAATCTTGAAGAAAGAAGAACAATGTCACACAAAAACCTCATAACATAACTCAAGTCATGTTTATTCTCAAAGACCAGCAAGGAATATTCTTTGCATTATCATTTGATGACACGAATTGATGGTGTGTATCACTGGTTCTGATCTAAGTGCATGATCCAACCTATGCACGAGTCCACTTGGTGCAGTTTGTTCTCAAATAACATTTCTTGATCAAGACTTTGGGTGAAGTCCAGGTATGTTGTTTAAATTACTCAGAAGTATAGAGTCTTTTCACTTTGTTCAAGTCTTATTTGAGTCCCTCATGTTCTTCATTCGGATATGAGAAGCGTCTAGAGTCTAGGTTATGATTGTGTAATTGAGTCAATCATAGGGTTTAAGGGTAGTGTTCAGGCATTGTTAAGTCTGAGGTCTTTCTTTACAACTATTTGGTAAAGAATAAAGAGTCTTGTTTCGAGTCGTGAACACAATCCGTTTATTGTGTTCCAAGTCCTCTATAGAAAAGTGTTATCTTTATGGATAGTCAGAGTTTGTTTGAGTTCATATGAACTTATGTCTTAAGTGGTATCAACATCACAAGGTATATATTTCCTGGTAGAAGGACTGGGAATATATAGAAGTTTGAAAAAGCAACATTATTGTCTAGAGTGGAAGTTTGGACATAATGTGGATTAGAATGGGCAGGTTCTGATTTGGATGCAACTAATGTGTGCTGGAAATACATAATTACTTTCACGATGAAGACTTTACTTAGTGAAGATTTCTATGAAGACAAAAGTTCTATGATCGGATCAACACATCTAAGGATAAAGGAGATTATCTTCTGTTTAGGAATTATTTTAATCAATGTGTGAGATTGAAAAACACCTCATCAAGAAGGATTTCTAAGTATCTTAAGCAGGCTATGATCTGATTCAAACATGGTAAGGTTAAGCTCAACAAAAGTCAAGGAGTGGCAGTTCTGTTTGTTGAGATTGTGGCAACCTCTCTGTGTATGATTTTAGTATCAAGGGGTCATATGTTGACCGTTTCTGAAGGAGATAAGTTCTTAGGCAAGGGTCTATTGAAAAGAAAAAAGGGGATGAAACTTATGGAGAATATTGGCAGTACAAATGTCAGACACAATGTTATGACATTCTACTTCTGGTGTAAGTATTTAGTGTGAGGAACAAATTTGCTATAATGAGTGTGTTCAGTAGGATTGTTGAACAGAGGGTGCGGCTCTTGAAGATATGAAGATGAGTCTTATATTTTCCATTCATCATTTCAAGCTTATTCCGTTTGTAGGAGCTCAGACTATCTCGGATAGGGGGAGTAACTTCTTTTGTCAAGAGAAATTTCTTGGTTAAAAATACTTTAACATCATGAAGAAAATGTGATACTTTTATCAGTTATTTGAATGGTTCAAGTTAACCATGTGCAACTGGTAACCCTATTCCTTCTCTACACTAATGAGGTAGTTGTGTGCTAACAGTCTCAAGGTGTCCAAAAATAGCAGAAGCCTATGTCTATGACTAGTGAGTAAGTAGGGAGTCTGTTAATTGGTCCAAATGATGCTCTGTCTTAAATCTTTTACGGAATCTTGGGTTATGTGCCTGAAGGAAAGAAAAGTGACATTGTCTGACATAATGTCATTACATGTGTTAAAGACATTGAATCTTCAAAGTCAAACAAGGAAATCTGATTTGAAGGTTATCTAATGACTATGCAGGCACTGGTAATTCAAGATAACTCCTATCAGAAAAACAGTCAAAAACTGCTTTGAAAAGAGTAATAGCTTTTGGATCTGTTTCCTAATTAACCATTTGACCATTGAACAAGACCAAAGACCTTCGTTATTTCCTATAATCTCCATTTGCTATTTAATAGCATCTCCGTGATTTGCAGGAATCAAACTCTCTCAAAATTTCATTCGTGTGCGTTCTTGTGAGTCGAGTCTGGGTTTGATATTGTGATGGGTTGCTGTACCAAAACCATCTCAGAAAAAGAAAAACACGGGCTGGGGATGTTGATGGTCTCTACCATGGGTTTTTCTGCAATAAAAACAAAGACGTTCCAATAACAACCTTCAGTATAGGAATCATTTTCGTTGTGATTTGTGTTCTAAGTTATCAGGACTGGTGGACAGTTTTCACCCAAGTCCTCTCTCGAGGTCTATGCTAGGATTTGGTTTCTGGTACAAGACTAAGGAAGGGGTCCCTTATGCCACCATTGGTCCTCCAAGACGTAGGGCTTCTCCCATTATCTTCCTCGTAAGCATCAGTGTTGCATGAAGATGTTCCACTGCATATTATGACATCGAATCTATCTTTTTCATATTGTGTCTAAAAATGGGGAGAAGAATACCATCTTCTGATTTTGCTACTGTAAAAAGTTGTGTAGCAACCTGACGATGTTATGATGTGGTTCAAGTCCTGAAGAACAGAAGGTAAACCCAATCCTGAGAATGTAAAATTTTGTTCTTCATTGGTGTCTTGAAGTTTTATGTTTTTGCTGCACTTTTATGTTTTAGCAAAAATATGCCAAAGGGGGAGATTGTTAGTGCTTTTATTGTCTGATTGGCATCTATGTTTGACTAAAACATAATATCAGTAAAACATAATATTAATGTGAATCTTGCAAGTTTATAAAGAACAAAACAGGTACAAGCAAGATGTTAGATGGAATGTCATGACATCAACTCATGACATCGCGCCTGCAGAACTGGAAGGAAGATTTAGTTTGATTTAAAACATATACAAAATATTGTATGTGAATATTATGTAACCCTATGTGGCGCATATTTAAAGGTAAAAAGAATAATTGAAGAATATGATTAGAAGATTGAAAATTCAGGAAGAATCAGATCAGAAGATTGGATTCAGCAATTTCTAATTTAGGAAACTCAGGATTGAAAGACCTTATTTGTAGCAAAATATTTTCTGCATATTTGTAACAGCTAGAGTGCTGCGATTTGTAAGCCCAAGTCCAACTACGATCAAGTTATAAATAGAAATATTTGTAACCTAGTTTAGAGAGCTAGCCGGTTTAGAAAGATGTAGTCATCAGGGTTAGCCGTGTAGGTGAACCTCCCGGTTTGTGGGAAGGTCACTGATTTGTGCCTCAAAGCCTGTAGGTGAGAGGTCTATTGTATTCAACTCAGAAGTTGTGAAGAAATGAGTGTTAGGGATTAGGTTGTCGATGCAGTGGTTGAGTTGTTGATTGCTAGACATCATTGCTATGATTGGGAGTGGAATGGAGATATTCCATATCTAGGGAGAACCTAGGTAGAGATTGCATTGGGTAGGGTTTAAGTGCGAAGTTGTAAACGGGGGATTTTAGCTTCAAATGAAGACTACTGATAGTGGATTTCCTTCCTGGCTTGGTTGCCCCCAGAGTAGGTTTGTTAGAACCGAACTGGGTGAACAATTCTCTGTGTTGTTTATCTTCTGCATTATTTGTTCTGTTATGAATGTTATGACTTTGCTTATAACTGTAGGTTCAGAAGTGTTAGCTGTTCCTATACAGAGCCATGTAAATTTATAATCTGGTTATGTATGCTGAACATGCGTGATCCTAGGTCTAATTGACTCTTTTCTAAGAGTAATCAAATAATGGGGGGTCCTTTTATTCTGCTAGCGCTACATTAATAAAAAATCAGATGTCTTGATATCGTGATTGACATCCGAATCTGTCATACAAGAATTTTCAATGAGCGTCAATACTACATACTTGGTTTGGCCGGAAAAAGACATAGAGGGTGGAAAGCTTTTTTAACAAACACCTATCTTAAGAATAAAGAAGGAAATTTTGTTGAAGAGGCCCCGGGACGTCCAGAAAAGTATGCGATCTTCATTAAAGATGAAGATTGGGTTGAGTTTGTAAATCAAAGAGATGAAGATTTCCGAAAAATGAGTGCCAGAAATAGGGCGAGAGCATCAAAACCCACATATCCATACAAAAAAGGACGTTTGGGATATGCACGCTTAGAGGAAAAAATTGTAAGTAAATAGAAATGCTACGTTCTTATTAATTGTCTAAATGTGTTGTAATTGACGATCTTATCATTTTGTGTCAATGCATAGTTAGAGGAGACGAAAAGTGAGGAAACTTCACTTCCAGTACATGTGTTGTGGAAGGAAGCTCGTGTGGGCAAGAATTGAGCTGTTGATCCCGATGTTCAAAAAGTTTATGATGAATGTGTAAGTATAACATTGTGTCTTTAATTAAATCAAATGTTTATTAATATATAATTGATTTTTTTATCTCCACTAATAATTTTCGAAATGTAAATGAATTACAGGAGACCACGTCGCAATCGGTATCCATCGGTGAGGACCAGGATAATAAGAGTGTACTTAGTAGAGCACTAGATGTTCCTGAGTATCCCGATTGGGTGAGGGGTAAAGGTCATGGTGTGACTTCAACCTCTTTCTATAAGCATCCTAGGAGAAGAAATTTTACCAATGAAGAAGTGCTGCAAAAATTACAGGATTTACAAGCACAAGTCTCTGAATTGCAAAGAGATAAAGAGATATATATGAGGGAAAAGTGCAATACTTCATCGGTGAAAGAAACAAGTGATAAAGCCAGTATCAACTTTCAAAATAAATTTCCCGAGATAATTATAAATTCTTTTTCCTTACAATTGTTCTCTTTCTGTAATGATAATGACTCTATATTGTTCAAGTTTCTCTTTTTTTCAACCTCTTTTTATTATTGAATTAACAGTAACATATTTATTATTGGTTTAGGGCATTTCATCTTACCAACTATACTTATCATCACCGATATCTCCTAGTTGGCAAGGGAAAAATGCACAACACTTTGAGAGATTTACTTCACCATAGACCGCTCCCGGATGGACACCTAAAAGTATCGGTTGATGTTGTATTAGATCATGTTGTATTAGATCATGTTGTATTAGATCATGATAGGGAACCAATATGGTTAATTTTTCATTCTTGGTTCATCTAATATTTGTTTCTTTTGCGTAGAAAATTTTTCATATAAACTTTTGTTTTAATTTATAGAGCACACTGGTTGTTGGTTGCTATTGATCCTATAAAAGAAGTGATTTATTATCTGAATTCGGTAGATGGTGAGTGGACCAATTATCCGGATATGAAGTCAATGATTGATAGGTAAGTGATATTGTTCTAAATAATCGTGTATATTTATATATTTAATTATTTCTATGTGATTGATCTAAATATATGTTTTTATTTTGTTAGATCAATACAAGTATTCTGAAGTCAAAGAGACGCACAGGTATCACAGACTAAATCAAACAACATTACTTGAATCAAAGTGCAGGTACATTAATTTTCACAATTTTGCTTATAATAGTTATGCTACTTGATAAAACAAGACATCTATAAAATCTTATTTGTTTTTCTATGTAGTGTCCGCAACAGCGAAATAGTACAGATTGCGGATACTTCGTTTTAAGGTTTATCAAAGAAATCCTTCAAATGAATCAATTAGAGATTCCAATCATGGTATGGATTTATAACTTAGGATAATTTCTTATAATTTATTACATTTAACTAAATCATGCATATTATGTTTTTGTTACGTAGTACTTTGATGAATTGTATTCTACTTCTTACATGAAACTTAAGTTGGAAGAAATCAAAGAGGAATTGTGTCAATTTTGAATTCAGCAAAGACTCATATAGGTATGAGTACATTATTGTGTGAAAAGTGTTATGAATACATTATTGTGTGACAGATTTTGATAATGACTTTGTGTTGGAGCCTTTAATCGTGTTTGAGCAAAGTTAGTTTAATTGACCGTGTTGTTCTATTCATACTTTGCAGGACCAGGACCGTCCACTCGTCGGATTGTTAATAGTTTAGGAAAATGATATTGGTTTAATGTTATTACATGTGTCAATGTTGTGTCGGTGTCTGATATAATAGTCATGCTTTTAGTATGTGTGGAGTCAGTGGTTCATACGTATTGGGTCTAAGAGCCTGCTAATCTGGGGACCAGTCCTCCTACCATCAACTTGTGGAGTCAGCTATATGGTTTTGTTTTGTTGCAAAGCTATACGTGACCAATCTGAAGTTCAGATTAAACTGTTTTGTTTCGTCAAATAAACGGCACTATAGTGCTTTATACCATGATGGATTTTGGGTAGCTTTGAAAACTACGACATAATTATAGATTTGCTATTTAGGGAATAGGTGTATGACTCTGAAATAGGTGTATGATTCTGGTGGTGATGGCCTAAAACTCTCTTTCTTTTGATTCATGATTCTGTTACACAACCATGACTAGTACACTTATGAATGCTGAATGATGTTTGGAATGATGTTTATTGCAGGGTGGAGACGAAGAAGATTGTGATGAAGATATGGAAGAAGCTTGTGATGATCATGAAGATGTGGAAGAAGGTTGTGCTGAAGATGTGGAAGAAGCTGGTTGTGCCAAAGACGTGGAAGAAGAACAAGGAGATGAACAAGAAGAATAGTTGTAATTAATTAGATTCTACTCATCAATGTTATTGTTAATTTTATATTGATATATATATATATATATATATATATATATATATATATATATAATGACATATTTATGTAATGATACAGAAATAAACCGTGGCAAGATAAATGGTTTAGAAAGCATAACATATAACAACGGTTTTAAATATGTGATCATAACCAAACCGTGGCTATATCTTGAACCAAAACTGTATCATAAACGTTAAATTGAAACCGTGGCTTTACCATATAGCCACAGTTTTGCAGTCATGGCAAATACAAACCGCGGCCTTAATCAAGCTACCTAAATCGTGGCCTAAAAAATCCACGGTTGTCAAAAAGGCGTGGTCTATACCAAAAAACTGTGGACTTTACTTTAGGCCACGGCCGCATACTCCACAGTTGGATTTCCGTGGCCAAACCGTGGCATCAGTGTTACGCCACGGTTATTTTGCATATAGCCTCGGTTTCTTGGGCGTGGCAGGAGACCTTTTTTTTTGTAGTGTTATTGTTAGAGATGATTTAGTTATATGTATCTGTTGCAAACATGTGAATTGAACTATAATGGTGTATATATATATTTTATTTTGGATTGTAATGGTATTATATTGGTATATAATGGTATATAATGTCCTACATACGGGTTTTTGTTGACATAATGGTGTGTGTGTGTATATATATATAAGGCTTGAATTACAGGTTTAGGGATTATTTCCAAAAATATTACAGGGTGAAAATAAAAATAAATTACATGTCGAACTGGGAGGCTTAAATTACAGGTTGCACTTTAAAATATTATGTTTAGCAACGAAAGCGCTTTTAAAAACGCTCTTAAAGGCCTACCTACGAAAGCACTTTTTAATAAAAAAGCGCTGCCTAAGATGATAAAGGAAAGCATAAAAGCTGGAAAAAAGCGCTGCTAAAGGCTACTTTAGAAAGCGCTTTTTCTAGAAAAAGCGTTGTTACAGACCCACTTACGAAAGCGCTTTTCAAGGGAAAGTGTTCCTATATAGCCACCTACGAAAGCGTTTTTCAGGAGAAAGCGTTGTCTGAAGTAAACCTAAGGCAACGCTTTTGGCGTAAGAAAAGCGATGTCTTTACCTACGGCAGCGCTACCATAGGCAGCGCTTTTAAGCGCTGTAAAAGGCAAAAAAAAACTCTTTCATAGCCCTTTTATGGCGTAGTGACAATATTGCATGTTTCCATTCAAAGTCCAACTTGTGGGCGAACATTAGAAGATAGTATTAATTAATTAGTTAGTTTTTGGTTAGTTATTAGTTGTTTGTGTTACTTGCACAATTATGTAAAATTTTGTTTCTTATTGGTGTATAAATGAACCCTTTGTATTGATGTGTAAGACAAATCTCCCAATAATAATAAGATACTAATTAGGTATTGTGAAATTTCAATACTATACGAAGGAAGTATGATTTTGGAAAAAAAAAAGTGTAGTTGAGATGATGTAGCTCATACTAAGAAAATGAGTGAAGAAATGGAATTCATGAAGAATAAGATGCATCGGAGAGGATGATGATGCATGGATATAAGAAAGAGAAAACGTGAGGGAAGTGATTCACTAAACAAGCAGGAAATATCAATCAGCTATTGTTATGCTAGTTATAACTATTGCACTCTGGTATAATAATAGAAGATAACATATTGTACTAGTGTGCTTGTAATATAAATATTGCACTTTGGCTAATTATTTATTCAACTAGAATTACATGAAGGTTGTTGATGTAATTGCAGGGACAAAACTAGAGACAAAACCACTTGTCCCTCGTTGGAACAGGTTGTGTTCCCATAATATAACCTGTCCCTTGCTGCTGAATGCTACCTTTGTTTCACATGGATTCATGCTATTTGTTATAAATTAAAAGGCCTAACTCAAGTAGTGTAGTTTTTTAATTTTTCATTGTGTCTGTTAATTTATTCCATATTCAATCAAAACAATAGCTATTTTTAAGGAATTTAATATATCTTCATACCCAGATAACAACGACGACAATTAACTCTTATTCTATTATTAAGTGGGATTCTCTACATAGATCAACTTTTTACCATAATATTCTTTGCAAAACCATGCTTGTCACCCGTTTCATGAGATACAAAGAAGACGTGAATAAAATCTATAATGAGTGCATTCAATCTCTTCCGGTTTAGAACAATGCAACATTAACAAAATATTTCAAACCAAATTTGATAATATAATTAAATCTATAGTTTTGTACATTTGAAATAGGACTAAGTCCTAGGTTTTTACATCTTTTTCCAAAAAAATAAATGGAGAACTGCTTGCAAGTTTTAAATTCTCTCCAATCAGTCAATCTGAACTCTGAGATCAAGATTGAAGTATTTAAGTTAACTATGCATTTTTGATCAACACCAGTCAAGAATCACGATCATGTGATTATGCCAATCTGTCACTGGCCAGTAATAACAGTTAGGCTAGATGATGAGGCTTAAATAACTTTTTCTTGTGGAAGTCTAATTCTATAAACATGTTCTTCACCTGTACATTTATCAACTCTCACAATCCACCGACTTCGACCATTCTTACTCAATCCAGATCCAAATCTTGTCACCAACAACCCTTCTCCAATAGGAAGCAATTGAGTTTCTGATCCACATGATCTCCATGACCTATTACAACTAAATGCATTATAACCAACAACAACTACACCCTTTTTCTTATTACCATCACCAATTTCACTATGCCAGATTTGTCTTTTGCAGCACCCCTACTAAAGAGCTTTTAGGAAAAAGCGCTGGTATAGGTTTCGCTAAAAAAACACGCAAAAAAAGCGCTCTGGAAGAGGGGGGTTACGAAAGCGCTTTCAAAAAACGCTCTTATATGGGGGGGGTACGAAAGCGCTTCTCAAAAGGGCTCTTATAGGTGGCTTTATGAAAGCGCTTTCAAAAGCGCTGCTATAGGGGGTAGGGTACAAGAGTGCTTTTCCCTTAAAAGCGCTGGTATAGCTATGTCTACTAAGGCGCTTTCCAAAAGCGCTGTCATAGCCTTTTTAAATTAAAATTTTTAAAAACAAAATTTTATATTACATTTTCAGAATACCTAATTCATCTTTTTTTCTCCCATTAACGCTAACTGCCCAGAAAACCTAGAAAACCAATCTTCCACAAATTCAACTTCGAATCTGCAAAAGCCATTCACCCAGAAAACCATCGTCGCCCCCACTTCGAATCTGCAAAAACCATTCACCCAGAAAACTGTCGTCGCCCCCATTTCGTCTCCCACAACTCTATATATCAAAGCTCTTCACCGTCGCCGCCGCCGTGTACCATCTCGCCGCCGCCGCCGTCATCTTCATGTATGTCAGCTTGTTTTCTTTTGCTTTGTTTGTAATTGTTTTTGTTCGACTGGCTATGTTATGATATGTACTACTTACTGCATAATTTCTTCTTTGTCAATTGTTTGATATATTGGATTTAGAAGTAGCCTGCATTTTTTTCTACAAAGTGGAACTGATCTGCACATGCCAAGAACACATATTAGTCAATCTGATAATACTAATCTGATTAAAAGAATCCAAGGTGGTTTGACTTTATGACAGACTAAACAAGTTTTTTGTCTTTAACAAGTCCAGTTCATATCATTGAGTTATTTGAATTGTAATGGGTAGTTCAATTGAGGGTTAACTTGTCTGCACCAAATGATTATTAAGAGAAACTGTGTTCACTTTAATGTTTTTTGGTTTTACTTGATTCTAAAATATGAGTGAGGATTCTTTCATTTCTTAAAAGGAGTAGAGTTTTGAAAAATGGAGACCTTTGTTACTAAAGTTTGTTTAATTGTATAAATACGTATATGTTTGAAAGTGATAATATGTATTTTGTGTAATTTGATTTCTTATAATCTCAAAGCATTACTAATTCGATATTTATTTCATTTCACATTAAAAGTAATGTATGAAAAAAAATTAAGATTCTATTTTAAAAAGATAGCAACAAATAACAACTAAGTAGGTTGCACAACTTAACTTCATAAGTTATCCATGCTTTTATCTAAATCCGATTATTAAAAATTTAAGCATTTATAATAGAGTTACCTTACAATAGAATCCACCTGTCTATTCTTTTTATAATACAATTTTCATGTTTTACTTTTAAAAGTCTAAGTCACTTAATCCTACTAGTGGTTATGTTGTAAGTTAGTTATAAAGTTAGACTGTTAGTTGAGGTTAATTGTTAGGACTAATGAACTAGCATCTCATTTACGAACCAATGTATGTTGAACAAGCCGTGGTACACATGTATGCATCTGTTCTTTCTCTTGTTTGTAGTTACTAGCTAATTGATAATTGATTTCATATCATTTTAAATAATTGAGTTCTAGATTGGGTTTATTTTGATATTTGTTAGTAGTGGTGTATTTAACTGCATCGTGTATGTGTTTAATTTTACAGTTACTTTGAAGTCTCTGGTTTCTACTTGTACAACGCCAATTCAAACCTACCCATCTTCCACATCAAGTCTAACTCAGGTTACTATCCATTTCTTCTTGCTTATAGTTTGTTGTTTTCTGCTTATAGTTTATTGTTTATGGTTCTATTTAATTTCAATTTAGTGTCTCTCAATCAGTTTTTTGGTTTGTGGACTTATATTACCTTGAAATAAGGTAATGTCTTCTTTAAGAAATCGGGTATTCTGATTAGGTATTCTGATTAGGTGTTCTATTATTTACACTTTATAAGATCTCATTAGGTATTCTGATCAAGACATAATGATGATAGCTATTTATTATCTTGACAAAATTCCTTAGTACCTGATAGAGAAACCAAGAAGCATTTGTTTAGCTTAATTAAGACATGGATGAATTCAAAATGATTGTCGAAAGAATACGAGAAAGGGGTATGGGAATTCGTTAAGTTTTCGGTTGCGCACTCCGAAGACCTGATTCGAATGACGTGTCCTTGCTTGGGTTGCTGTTATGGGGATAAGGTTGACGGGAGACAGATGGCGTCGCATTTACTACGGTTTGGAATTGATAGAAGTTATACAGGTTGGAGTTTGCATGGTGAGAAAAGTAACAAGAATGCTGAGTCGAGGTGTAATACGAAGTATGCTTCAAGCGACGATTGCACATACACATACGATTACGATCGAGTCGAAGAGATTGCAGAAGCGCTTGAAGAAGATCTTGAGGATTGTCCCAAAATGTTCGAGAGGTTGGTAAGCGATGCAGAGAAACCGTTGTATGATGGTTGTTCAAAATTCACAAGATTGTCTGCGGTGTTAAAGTTGTACAACTTAAAGGCGGACAATGGATGGTCGGATAAAAGTTTCACAGAGTTATTAGCCCTTATGAAAGATATGCTACCAACGGATAATGTTCTTCCCAATCGAACGTATGAAGCCAAAAAGATGTTGTCCTCTATTAGCATGAGCTATGATAAGATACATGCATGTCCAAACGATTGCGTTTTGTTTCGAAACGAGTATGCAGCGTTGAATGAGTGTCCTAAATGCGGTGCCCCTCGATATAAGAAAAAGTTGTCTCCGGCCAAAGTCTTATGGTATTTTCCTATAATTCCGAGATTTAGACGCATGTATCGTAGTGAGACCGATTCAAGACACTTGACTTGGCATGCAGATGAAAGAATTATTGATGAAAAGTTGCGACATCCGGCAGACTCACCACAGTGGATGAAAGTTAATACTGATTATCCTGAATTTGGAAAAGAAGCAAGAAACTTTCGCTTGTCATTGTCTACTGATGGATTGAACCCGCATGGTATTCAAAGTATCTCGCATAGCACCTGGCCTGTGATTCTTATGATTTATAACCTACCTCCGTGGCTATGTATGAAGCGTAAGTACATGATGTTATCTATGCTAATTTATGGGCCTAAACAACCAGGAAATGACATAGACGTATACTTGGCACCCTATAAGAGAAGTGGTGTATTATCTAAATTCGGTAAATGGTGACTGGACCAATTATCCGGCTATGAAGGAAATGATTGATTTGCAAGTGGGATCGTTCTAAATATTCGTGTATATTTATATATTTAATTATTTGTGAGACTGATCTAAACATATGCTTTTATATTTTTGTTAGATCAATACAAGTGTTCCGAAGTCAAAGAGACGCACAGGTATCCCAGACTAAATCAAACAACATTACTTGGACCAACGTGCAGGTACATTATTTTTCACAATTTTGCTTATAATATTTATGCTACTTGATAAAATAAGACAACTATAAAATCTTATTTGTTTTTCTATGTAGTGTCCGCAACAGCGAAACAGTTCAGATTGCGGATACTATGTTTTGAGGTTTATGAAATAAATCCTTCAAGCGAATCAATTAGAGATTCCAATCCCGGTATGAATTTATAACTTAAGATAATTTCTTATAATTTATTACATTTAACAAAATCATTCATATTATGTTTTTTTTGTAGTACTTTGACGAATTCCGTGCTGTTTCTTACACGAGACTTAAGTTGGAAGAAATCAAAGAGGATTTGTGTCAATTTTATATTCAGCAACTAGTCATGTAGGATTTGTGTCGATTTGAAGTATAATATTGCTGATGTTACTGATTTAGTTTGTTTGACATGAGTTAGTTACATGTGAAACTTTCTGTATTCATACTTTACATGATTTAGTTTGTTTGACAGGAACTATAATGATGTAGATATAGGGTTTAGGGTTATTTCAAACTTAAGCAAAAGCGGTTCTGAATCGACTCGCGTCTATTCCGAACCGCTACTGAAAAGGTTGTATATGTGATAAAACCACAAAACAGTTTGAGATTGACGATAAAAGGATACCCTATAGAATCAATTCGTTGCTCTAGTGAGAATCGATTAACTTCTAATTTGATATACGTTGTTTGCAATGCTTTGATAATGGTTGAAGCAAAAAGACAAACACTTGGTGATAATTTCAATTGATGGTGATTCAATGTGTGATGAATTGTGATGTTTAAACAGAGTCTTAATGCACAATTTTAACACCTGAATCGTTTATCAAATTGCAATTATAACCAGGTATGAACAAAACACAAACAGAAATGTAAAGGCGATAAGAACACGATATTTGATCAGGCAGTTTGTCGATCGTCCTCGCTACGACTACATCTGCCCCCAATTCCAAACGGGAATTGGGAAGTTTTCCATTACAATGAAACCAGTTTATACAAAGAAGATAACAAAGCGATAAACGATAAACCAATTATGTCGATCCTTTGAATCTTGTTCCCCCTTAATCTTGAGCCAGATCAAGGTATTCCAAGAGCTTCACTTTGATCCCTTCTGCAGTGTCTTGAATTGCTTGAACCTTTGTTCTTCAATCTTCACACTCAGCTTGATCCTTGATGAAACCTCTTGATAAAAACCCCCAAAGAATCACCTATCTTGGAGGACAAAACCCGTAGATTTTATTCACCAAAAACCCCACGAATCTTCACCCACTAGGAATCTTCAATTCCGTTCCATGGACGTTATTGAACTTGATCACTAACCCTCAATGCAAGAATGATTGTGTGTAATTGTGGTGGAGTTGATAAAGAACGAAGATGAGAAGCCTTTGTGTATCTTTCAGTTGTTGGTGTTCATTATGATAAATGACAAGATGAAATATATAAAGGAGCAGGTTCTGTGAAGGGAAACACACAGAATTTTGCATGTTATGAGCAAATAGGTCAACCTATTTTGTTGGTTAGGTCGACCTAACAGATGCAGATTTGGCCAAGATGTGTTTGCTTCTAGTTGAGTCGACCTGTTGGTAGCTTGGGTCAACCTAAAATAAGTTAAGTTGCATTCCTGAGACTTTTCTTCAGTTTAGGTCGACCTAGGTTAGGGAATGAGTCGACCTAACAGGGGCAGGTTGTTTTTACTCCATTTTGAGTCGACCTGCTGAAGCTCTGGGTCTACCTAGCAGAAGTATATGCAGTTTTTGGCTTCAGTTTGGGTCGACCTAGTTGTGGCTTAGGTCGACCTAATTGATGCAGACATGGGAAAAGCTTCATTTTATTTGAGTCATTCACTTGTGCTCTTGTATTGGGTTGCTTGTGATGTTTGCCATGAATCAAAAACTCATTTGTGAGTGTATGCTTGTTCCTACAAACTCCCCCTTTTTGATGATGGCAAATATTTGATTGAATGACGAAAGTTCCCCCGTACTAAGCTCCCCCGTACTCAGCTCCCCCGTACTCTCAAAACATCTCCCCCTTTGACAACAACAAAAGATAGACAACAAGAGAATAGTAGAAGAGAGTAACATAATAATTTTAACAGAAAGATATCTTGCATAGCATAATAGTAAAAAAGTAGAGCATAATATCCAAACATATTCAAAATACAACCAAGCGAACAAAATATCCAAACAAAACAAAAAATCTTCAGTAGGTCAACTCAAAGGCATAGTAGGTCGACCAAAAATGCTTCAAATGCTTGAAATGCAATGGAGATACTTATGGATGTTGGATACATGCTGATTCTACTTATTAGAATGCCCAAACATGGTATGTTATGAGTAATGATGATCAACATATACATGTAAATGAGATATATGGAGAAGCATATATGAAGTCACTATAAACATGTTAATTGATAGCATATTATAGTATCAATAATATTTTTGGAAGTGAACAACAAACATGTTACCACTTTCTCAATTTTCAGGTATCTCGTCATCATTGCGTAGAGTGGAGTATAATCCTCTTGTCAATGTGGCACGATCCTTGATTTGATCATGAACTACCTTCATACTTTTTCATCTTTGTCTAGGTTGCTATTTGTTGCCATAGGTGTGTCAATTTCCTTTGACTCACTCATTCCAAATCTCTTAAGCAATTCTGTGCAATACTTTGTTTGGCTTACGAAAGTTCCATGACTAAGTTGCTTGATTTGTAGACCGAGAAAGAAGTTCGACTCTCCCATGAGACTCATCTCAAATTCACTCTTCCTCTTGATTATAACCTTGAGCAACTAATCTAGCTTTGTTTCTAGTGATAACTCTGTTTTCATCAAGTTTGTTTCGAAAAACCCATCTAGTGCCGATTACTTGATGTTCTCCCGGATGAGGGACAAGGTCCCAAACATCATTCCGTTTAAACTGGTTTAATTCTTCTTGCATGGCCATTAGCCAATGCTCATCAAGTAATGCGTCTTTTGCGTTTTTCGGTTCAAATTGTGAAACAAAAGCGAAGTGGTGACAAAAGTTACTTATCTTGGAGCGTGTTGTAACGCCCTTTGAGATGTCACCTATTATGTTGTCGATTGGATGATCTTTTACGTTTGTCCAGGTCATAGGAAGTTCTTCGTTGTTTGAGATGCTTTCTTTTTCAACATTATCATGAGATTCATCTTTCTCTTCCTTAGCATCTTCCTTTGCAACAATTTTACTTTCGTCTTCCCTTTCTTTGACAATGTCTTCAGTAGATGGGCCTGCACTATCAAAAGAGATACCTTTCTCGACATATTTTGAGTAAGATTCATCAAAGGACACATGAACTGATTCTTCAACAATAAGTAGTAAATAAATTGAGAGAAACTATATGCCTATATGCCTTACTAGATTGAGAGAAAAAAAATATGCCTTTGTCCAAGTTTTAGCATATAAATGTAGTTTACTCATATGCCATTAAACATGATGCCTCTTTTCTTAATATGTTCTATTGTGCAGCCAGAATTTGTAAAAGTTACTTTGAAGTATTTGTCGCACAATTGACTAATACT
The DNA here is from genome assembly GCF_029867415.1 of Vicia villosa. NCBI lineage: Eukaryota > Viridiplantae > Streptophyta > Magnoliopsida > Fabales > Fabaceae > Vicia > Vicia villosa. The sequence goes on from NW_026704949.1 coordinate 36,934, forward strand.
TAGGAGATTATGTTTAAGACCTTCTACTAGTAACACAACAGTTATAGTTGTGGTAGACGGGCTACCTACACTTCCTTTACCAAGTATAGCTCCCCGATTTTTGTCTCCATAGGTGACATACCCCTTTTTCTTTGCGTGGAACTCAACAAAGAGTGATATGTCTCCCGTCATGTGTCTTGAACATCCGCTATCAAGGAACCACAACCTTTCGGCAATGTCAAGACACTTTTCCTGCAAAATTAATTTAGAGTGGAAGGTCCCCAATCTTCATTGGGTCCTAGGTGGTGAGTACATAAATTGTTGCACTTAGGCAACCATTGAAATACTCCTTTAGGAACTAAAATCCTCCTAAATTTGCATTTTTCAATGGTATGTCACTTTTTGCAACAATAGTGACAAGTAATATGATGAGAGTATGCTGTTTTGCTAGTTGATACTTTTGGTACAAAAGTGTATTTACTATATAAAGGAGTATACGATCTTTTGAACTTATTTGGATCAACCGCAAAAGTCACTTTTGGCTGTAGAGCCTTATCTAATTTGGCCTTTAGATCTCTTACTTCTTTTTGCCAAATATGACATGTCTCACAACCAAACCATGATGTAGGATCTTCCTCAATTTTATCCTTTTGAATATCTAGCATAGATTGTTTCAAAGCTTCCATGTCCTTTTCGGTCTTCTCAACTTTTGATTCAAGATATGAAAAAAAATTCTTATTTGAGGCCAAAAGTTTGAAAGCTTCAATTTCATCTCTATGTAGTTCTTCAAAAGCTAATTTTAATTGAGCATGAGATACCTTATCTACAAGTTCAGTTTTAAGATGACTTACACGTTTCTTTTTCTTGTGTTGATGAGCCGTAAGACATAAGTTTGCCGATTCTTCTTCATCGCTTGATGAGTCTTCACTTGAAGAATCACTTTCCCATGCTATATAAGCTTTTCTAGACTTGTTGTGACTTTTTCTTTGATTCTTGTCTTTCTCCTTCTTGAGATATGGACAATCCGGTTTGTAATGACCATCTTTGCCGCAATTGAAGCAAGTACCTTTGGATTTTCTTTTATTGTTATCATCTTGTTTGGACTTGTCGAATTGCTTCCTATGATTAATCAAGCTTTTGCCGGAGTGTTTTGCTCTATTTTTCTCTATGTACTTGTTGTATCTTCGCACGAACAGTCTCATTTCCTCATCATCTGATTCTTCATCATCACTTGTATCACTGTCCTCTAGCTCTTGCTTTGAGGTCTTGGAGCTTAAAGCTTTTAGAGCTATTGACTTCTTCTCTACCTCTTTCTCCATGTTCTTCTCTTTCTTTGTCCTTTTCTCATGCATGTCAAGGCATTTAAGATGTTGTTCATGTTCTTCCAGTTTACCGAAGAGAGTAGTGATGTCTAAGGTATTTAGATCATTTGCTTCCTTTATTGGAATCTCTTTTGCATGTTTTCAATGGATTCACCATCTTCCATGTGAAAGAGTTCGAACTCTTGAGTTAACGTATTGATTCTAGCTAGTTTGACATCATCCGTTCCCTCATGGGCAACTTGCAATGTGTCCCACATAGCTTTAGCGGATCTACAATGGGAAACACGATAGTATTCATCAACTCCTAGAGCTGAGATTAGAATATTTCTCGCTTTCCAATCGTATGCACATCTCTTTTCGTCATTTGCATCCCAAGTATTTTCTTGTTTTGGAACAATGGCACCAGCTGCATTTGTCATGGTAATCTGAAATGGACCATCGACAATTGCTGTCCAGATGTTCCTATCAATGGCATTGATATGAACGCACATACAATCCTTCCAATAGCCATAGTTTTCACTGTTGAAAACTGGAGCTCTATTGTGAGCCCCTTTAGGTCCGGAAGCCATCTTTCCAATAAGTGTTTCACGTAGCACGGAATAAACCAGAGCTCTTGATGCCACTTGTTAGACGCTAGGCTTAAGGATCTAGAGGGGGGTGAATAGATCTCTCAGAGTTTTTCGGGATTATTTCAAACTTAAGCGAAAGCGGTTCTGAATTGACTCGCGTCTATTCCAGACAACTATTGAAAAGGTTGTATATGTGATAAAACCACAAAACAGTTTGAGATTGACGATAAAAGGATACCCTATAGAATCAATTCGTTGCTCTAGTGAGAATCGATTAACTTCTAATTTGATATACGTTGTTTGCAATGCTTTGATAATGGTTGAAGCAAAAAGACAAACACTTGGTGATAATTTCAATTGATGGTGATTCAATGTGTGATGAATTGTGATGTTTAAACAGAGTCTTAATGCACAATGTTAACACCTGAATCGTTTATCAAATTGCAATTATAACCAGGTATGAACAAAACATAAACAAAAATGTAAAGGAGATAAGAACACGATATTTGATCAGGCAGTTCGTCGATCGTCCTCGCTACGACTACATCTGCCCCAAATTCCAAACGGGAATTGGGAAGTTTTCCATTACTATGAAAATAGTTTATACAAAGAAGATAACAAAGCGATAAACGATAAACCAATTATGTCGATCCTTTGAATCTTCTTCCCCCTTAATCTTGAGCCAGATCAAGGTATTCCAAGAGCTTCACTTTGATCCCTTCTGCAGTGTCTTGAATTGCTTGAACCCTTGTTCTTCAATCTTCACTCTCAGCTTGATCCTTGATGAAACCTCTTGATAAAAACCCCCAAAGAATCACCTATCTTGGAGGACAAAACCCGCGTATTTTATTCACCAAAAACCCCACAAATCTTCACCCACTAGGAATCTTCAATTCCGTTCCATGGACGTTATCGAACTTGATCACTAACCCTCAACGCAAGAATGATTGTGTGTAATTGTGTTGGAGTTGATAAAGAACGAAGATGAGAAGCCTTTGTGTATCTTTCAGTTGTTGGTGTTCATTATGATAAATGACAAGATGAAATATATAAAGGAGCAGGTTCTGTGAAGGGAAACACAGAATTTTGCATGTTATGAGCAAATAGGTCGACCTATTTTGTTGGTTAGGTCGACCTAACAGATGCAGATTTGGCCAAGATGTGTTTGCTTCCAGTTGAGTCGACCTGTTGGTAGCTTGGGTTGACCTAAAATCAGTTAAGTTGCATTCCTGAGACTTTTCTTCAGTTTAGGTCGACCTAGGTTAGGGAATGAGTCGACCTAACAGGGGCATGTTGTTTTTACTCCATTTTGAGTCGACCTGCTGAAGCTCTGGGTCGACCTAGCAGAAGTATGCAGTTTTTGGCTTCAGTTTGGGTCGACCTAGTTGTGGCTTAGGTCGACCTAATTGATGCAGACATGGCCAAAGCTTCATTTTCTTTGAGTCATTCACTTGTGCTCTTGTATTGGGTTGCTTGTGATGTTTGCCATGAATCAAAAACTCATTTGTGGGTGTATGCTTGTTCCTACAAAAGGGCCACCTACTAAAGCGCTTTATTACTAAAAGCGCTGCCAAAGATTAAAAAAAAAGCATAAAAAATATTTAAAAAAACGCACTACGAAAGCGCTTTTGGAAAAGCGCTCTTATAGGGGGGCTATCAGAGCGCTTTTTCTAGAAAAAGCGCTCTAATAGGGGGGGGATACTAGAGCGCTTTTCTGGAAAAAGCGCTCTTATAGGGGGGCTACCAGAGCGCTTTTTCCAGAAAAGCACTCTTATAGGGGGGGGTCTACCAGAGCGCTTTTCTTGTAAAAGCGCACTTATAAGAAGGGTCTACCAGAGCGCTTTCAAAAGCGCTTTTGTTACCTACACCAGCGCTGTCTTTGACAGCGCTTTAAAGCGCTTTTATAGTCCAAAATAAGCGCTTTTAAAGGCCTTCCGTGTTGTAGTGTTTGTATTAATTTCACAATCTCTTCATGGTTCACAAGATTATAATCAAGTGCCACAAAATCAACTTTGTTTAATACATCTAATTCTTGTGCTTCTTTGCCAATCATGAACTTCACTTTATTAGAAGCTACTCCTAGGAAATTCTTGGATGCAATTAGATCTTCATTGTTTGTAGAAAGGAAAACATTTACAAGATAATATATTATATATTAATTTAAAACTTGTGACAGAAAAATAATGATTAATATACTGACCATTTTCAAAGTGCTGAGAAAGGCTTTTGTGGCATTTTCTGCAGACCAATAAGCCATGGTTTTGATGAAATTGGATATCTCAAAAATTGAGGATTTCTGCTATAGTTTGATGAAAATGTTGCTGTTTTGAATTTCATTGTTCCGGATGTTTGTATATATAGAGAGAGGAGGAAACATATTCTGAACATATGCATGTGGTTTTAGTTGGCAACAGGAAACATAAAAAAACTATATGACAATGGAAATTAATAACTTGCATGTGGTGTTCCAAGTAGGTTTATGTAAAATGTTTAACTACTTAATTAGCTAAACTCCAAAATTTTCTTCCTTTTCTTAATTAAATTTCTTGAGAAAAAATTGAAATTAAAGATATATTTTACAAAAATACAAAATAATATAAAATTAGATGAAACAAGAACATGTGTTAAAATTGCTACAAATTTCTAGAATTCTCTTAGATATAGTTTATAAGAAAATGTTACAAAAATTTAGAACTACTATGATACTAGTCTATTGTGAAACATATAGAAAGAGTTAAAATAATTTATAAATATTCACCACGATACGATTGAGAAGTTGATGACTTAAGCCTATAAATAGGTAATTGGTACTTTGTAATTGATCATCCAAAAAATCCTATAGCCTTCTTTCTAAACAATTCTTTAAAACTATCTTATATCAATAGTCAATTATTCAAATACCAATAGTGACACATTGGACATAGTTATATTACCTACCTAATATTTTAAAATATTTTCAACTACTTTTAAAAATTTCTCTTGTACTATTAACTCAATCCAATAATTTTCTAAGATATAGATAACACCACTCAATCATCATCTATTTCAGCTTATTTTCAATGGTGAAAATTATGATTTCTGATGTGTTAAAATGGGGACATTTTTCATCTTAAGATTTATGGGACATAGAAGAAGAAGAAGGTCTCACCGCTCCCGCGGATACTTTAGTTCCTAATGTAACTCAAGAAAGAGAGTTGAAGAAAAATAAACAAAAAAAATTTAAGGTGTTGTTCACCTTGCCACAAGCGGTGACTGATGCAATTTTTTAAAGAATTATGGAAGTTAAGACTGACAAAGAAACGTGGAACACGTTGCATGAGGAGTTTGAGATAGTTAAACATTACTATTCTAAAGTTAAAGAAATAATTAATCAAATGAGAGATAAAGAAATAATTAATCAAATGAGAGATTTTAGGGAGGATATTTTTTACAAAAAAATTGTTGAGAAAATTCTAATATCCCCCTAAAGTTTGACCCAATCGTGATAACAATTGAGAAAATCAAAGATTTGTCCACTCTATCACTGATAAAACTAGTGGGTTCTCTTGAAGCATGTGAGCAAAAACTTTATATAAAAAAGGGTTAATAGGTATTTACACCCCTGTAATGTTAGCAAATTTTGCTTTTCCCCCCTCCGTTGCCAAAGGCAGGTTTTGGCAACGGTTTTTTCAACGGAGGGGGAAAAGCAAAATTCACTAACATTACAAGGGTGTAAATGCCTATTAACCCTATAAAAAATATATACTTGAAAATGTCTTCCAATCAAAGCTCAAATTTCATCCTCAAAATAAAGAAAAATTATGGAGAAACTTCAAGCAGAGATAAGTTTATAGAAATTTCATCAAGAACAAACTAGATAAAAATCCTCCACGTAATATCTACAACAATCTAGGCCACAAAGAAAAATATTAATGAAACTTTAATATGCCAAAATGCACCATTTCAAGAAGGTCAAGCACACAAAGAAAAGTCGTCACAACAAAAATAGGCATCAAACCAATATTGGTAATATTGTATGGGTTTTGTACCACTGAGGACTCAATTAGGGAAAATAGCGGAAGTTGGTACTTAGATAGTGGCTTCAGTAATTACATTGTCAAGGATGAGACAATTTTCAAAAGCACTGACGAGTCAGTCAAAGTCAAAGTTCAAGTAGGAAATGACAGTGTTATAGAATCAAAAGGAAAATGCACGATCATGATGGAGACAAATAAAGGTACGCAAATCATCCATGAAGTCTTACTAGTTCTCAGCCTAAAATAAAATCTTATAAACATATGTCAGATGATGGAGAGAGCTACACACTTTAATTTGAAGGTGTGTAAGCAAAATCTTCGACACCAAAAATAAAAAGGTCGTGATAGCCCGAGTAGAGATGGAGATGAGCACTAGAATCTTCCCGCTAAATTTGAAATATGAAACTAACATTTCTATGAAGGTATAAGTTGATGATTCATGACTTTGAGATCGATGATTTGATCACTTCAACACACATGCCATGAAGCTGTTACATCTAAAGAACATGGTAGAGACCTTCCAAGCATAAAGGAGAACAATGAAGAGTGTGAATGATGTCTCCTCGGTAAGAAACGCCTATTCCCATTCTTAACACGATGAGCATGGATAACGAACGACCTGTTGGAGATGTTGCATACTAACATTTGTGGACCATGAGGATGCCATCACACAAGAATAACAAGTACTTCATATTCTTAATTGATGACTTTTCTAGAATGGAATGGGTCTAGTTCCTAAAAGAAAAATCAAAAGTTTTTGGATTATTCAAAAAGCTATAAGCGCATTGTTGAAATTCAAATTGGAAACCATATAAAATTACTAAAAAGTGATCGCGGAAAGAGTACACCTCCTGCGAGTTTGAAATATTTTGTGAGGATGAAGGCATAGAGCAACCTCATATTCTCCTCAACAAAATGGTGTTTCTAAAAGAAAGAATCGCACAGTTATTGAGATGACTAGATCAATGTTCAAGGAGAAGGGACTGCCTAACACATTTTGGGATGAAGCAGTATACATTGTTGTTTGCATACTCAATATATTGTCCAACTAAGGCAGGACAAGATAAGACTCCAATTAAATATTGGAACGAGAAGAAGCCCCAGCAGAGTACCTAATGGTTTTTGAATTTACGTACTATATTCACGTTGCAGATGTGAAGAGGCGCAAACTTGAAGAGAAGACTATACGAGGTATTTTTCTAAAGTATAGCACAATCTCTAAGAGTGATCGTGTTTGCAAGCTAAGAAACTCATCATCATTAGAGAAGAAGTTGATAAAAATGCGTATTGTAATTGGGATGAAGAAAAAGTGGAAAAGAACAACCTTATATCATCCCAAAAATATTTTGTTGATGGAGGGGATTCCAAAACAATTATTTTTTTATATCCTAATTTTTTTTTTGTGTAAGCAAGATATATTAATAAACGGAGAACTAAGGGTTCTCCAACCCGATTACACAGAGAAACGGGATAACCCGACAAAAAGCTAAATTACACACCAATTACCACTACGACAAGAAGTGCAAAGGATCCATACAAAAATCGTAGAAAGAGTAATTGGGATGAGTAATTTTCCCACAAAAAGACCACCTCCAAGCCAAGTGCTTAATGTTCCAAACCGTATTATTCACATTCCATGCTTCCTTCCGGAAACAACTTCCATTCCTAACCAACCATAAAGTCCAAATAGTAGCTAACCATACCACCCCCAACTTCCTAACTTTCACTTTTTTGCTATAAAAAAAAGAGTGCCAATCCATAAAATTTGGTAAACACTCATCAACTACCGTATCCCCTTTACCAACCCAAAACGCAACCTCTCTCCAAATATTTTTCACCACCCAACAACCAAAAAATAAATGATTACTAGTTTCCAAGCAAACACCACAAAACAAGCACTTTAAATCATCCAAAGGAAAAGAAATACCTCTTTTCATCAACAAGTCTTTCACCGGAAGTCTATTAAGAAATAATCTCCACCCAAAAGCCTTGATTTTGAACGGAACATCCAATTTCCACAACACCTCAAAAGCTCCATCACACCTATTAGGAGGACCATAACGGATACGAATATTATTGTAGAAATTGTAGCAAGATGCAACCGAGAACTTCTTCTCCTCGGAGTACTCCCACACAACGGCATCCTTACCCACCTTCCAACCTTTAAATCCCTCCACTCTCCCTTTGAAATCCGACAACTTCTCCTCCAAATCATTGTCGCCCACATCTATCTCGGATATACCGAAATCTCCCCATATCCATTCTCCATCTTTCCACCCACCCATGGCCGCCACCGATACAAACTTCAACCGAGATATCTCGTATAAATCCGGAAACATATCTTTCAAAGTGAGATCAAGCAACCACCTAGCTTCCCAAAAAGGAGTGGAAAAGCCATTGTGAATGGAAAACCTACAACAATCAACAAAAGGATCAAGAGAGGAAAAAGAGATAATTTTTAAAACATCCTTCCACCAAAACGAGCATTTAGAAGTCACTTTAAATGTCCCTCCTCCGCCGAACATCTTAGATGCCACATCCCCATACCTCGAGTGCAAGACTTTGTACCACAAAGAATCATTCCCTTGAATTATCCGCCATCTCCATTTATTAAGGAGAGCCAAATTGAAACAATACAAGTCTTTGACACCTAGCCCCCCTTTTTGTAACGGTAAAGTAACATCCTCCCACTTAACCCAATGTATTCTCCTTCTTTCCTCTACACCTCCCCACAAAAATTTACTTTGAATACTAGTAAACTTCTTAGCCACTTTTCTCGGAAGTTTGTAAAAAGATAAGGTGAAAATGGCCAAAGAACTAAGCACGGACTTTAAAAGAGTAATCCTACCGCCCAAGTTTAAGAAACGATTCGTCCACCCTTCCAACCGATTCTTTAACTTTGATAAGAGAGGATTCCAAGTAGCTTCTTTCCTCGGATTGAATCCAATAGGGATACCAAGGAAATAAAAATTGCTATCTTCTAACTTGCAAGAAAAGAAGTGAGAAGCCGCCTCCAAAAAATGGTGGTTAGAATTAATACCAATTGGCTTACTTTTATGGTAATTAACTCCAAGACCCGACACAAGCTCAAACGCCCTAAGCGCCGCCCTCAAAGCCCACACATGTTTCCAATTACTCTTGCCCACAATTAAAGTGTCATCCGCGAATTGAAGCATATCCACCGTACACGAACCATTAATCTTAAAACTTTGAAATTCCCCCACCTCGATGGATTTTTTAACAAGCCCCGCTAATCCCTCCGCCACTACTACAAAAAGAAAAGGAGATAAGGGATCACCTTGTCTTAAGCCTCTCTTCACCTCAAACTCCTTCGTTGGACAACCATTCACCAAGACGGACATATTACTATTGAACACTAGTAATTCCATCCATTTCAACCACTTAACACCAAAGCCCATTTTGACCAACATGTATCTTAAAAAGCTCCAACTCACCTTATCATAAGCTTTCTCAAAATCCACCTTAAATAATAAGCACTCTTTCCCTTCCTTTCTCGCATAATCCACCACCTCATTGGCCACCAAAACTCCATCCAACAAAAACCTACCGGGAATAAAGGCGCTTTGGCACGGAGAAATAATAGAGTTTAGAACTCCTTTTAATCTTCCGGCTAAAAGCTTCGCCACCACTTTGTATAAACAACCCACTAGACATATGGGTCTATAATCATCAAGACCAATGGGATTATTAGACTTTGGAATTAAAGTTAGAAAAGAGGAGGTGATTACCTTGGAAATTGGTCTACCGTGGAAGAAATAATTAAAGAAATTAATGAAATCTTCTTTAATAAAGCTCCAACACTTCTTAATGAAAAGAAAAGAATACCCATCCGGCCCCGGACTCTTAGAATCTCCACACTCCCACACCGCCTCTTTAATCTCACACTCGAGGAAAGGTCTCTCAATTCCCATCGCCTCCTCATTACTAATAGAGTTGAACGAAATTCCGTCTAAAACCGGTCTAAAAGCTTCCGTTTCAATGAATTTGTTCCCAAAATGCTTGAAAACCTCCTCCCTAACCTCCTCTACCGACTCCACAATACCCCCCGAAGAGCGAATTGGACCGATATGATTAAGACGTCTTCTACTCTTCATCACCTTATGAAAAAAGCCACTATTTGAATCTCCATCATTAAGCCACTTTAATCTAGATTTTTGAAGAAGCATGTTCTCTTTAATCCTCAAATTCCGCCAAAAGCCACTTGTCGCCTTTTTTCTAGCCTCCACTAACTCTTCTAAGGAAGACAACGAGTTAGAATTAGGAAAGGCCTCTAACCTTTCATCAACATGGTTAATATCATGAACCCCATCCTCTATGTCCAAGTTCATCTTACCAAAAACTTCTATATTCCACTTCTTGAGTTTGTCTTTTAAAAGTCTAAGCTTTTCTTTCAAAACGAAATCGCCTCTCCCATCCACCTTCAAAAGCTTCCACTCCTTCTCTACAAAAGGAAGAAAAGAATCAAAAGAAAACCATTCGTTGTTGAACTTAAACGGTTTCGGCCCCCAATTAGAATTATCCGTCATAATCCATATAGGACAATGATCCGAAATATCTCTCTCCCCTATCATTTGACCGATGACCTCCCATCGATTAACCACCGTATTGGATAACAAAAAACGATCAATCCTACTCATCAATTTACCATCTCCACTAAACCACGAAAATTTCTTCCCTTTACAAGGTATATCCACCAAAGAAGACTTGAGGATGAATTCCGCAAAAAGCTCCATCTCCTTCTTATTACTCCCCCCCGCTCTCCCTTTTCTTTCTCTACCATTCTTAGTTGCATTGAAATCACCTCCTAAAATCCATTCACCATCTCTATATAAATCCTTCAAATCAATTAATCTATCCCACATAGCCTTCTTCTTACTAAAATCACACGAGGAATACACGTTCACAACATAGTAAAAGTTATCCTTCCAACTCACCTTCATTCCCAAGAAGCCATCTCCTTTGAAACTAAGAAGAACCTCCATGTTGCTTTTCTTCCATAAAGTAATCAAACCACCCGATCTTCCCACCGAATTTGAAAATGAGAATCCTATCTCCGGATGTCTCCAAAAACTCTTAGCTAAATCCTCATTCATGTTGGTTATTTTGGTTTCTTGAATTAAAAAAATATCCGCTTTGCCTTTTTCGATCAAAGAACTAATTCTCCTCCTCTTGAGCGCATTTGCTCCCCCTCTAATGTTCAAAGATCCAATAATCATTTTCCCATTTTTGCGAGCTCCTTCCTTCTATCCAATCTACCCTCTCTCCCCTTTTCCAACTCCTCAATCCTACTAATGAGATTGCTTCTTCCTTTCTCATCTACAACCCCCAAAGCCTCTATAGCCTCCCATAGCTTTTCCCCGACATCCCTTTTCAAGAATTCCCATTGCCTCCCATTATATCCTAATGAAATAAAAAATATTGTGACTTTAAATGTATATGCTCAATTAATATTTTGTATGATTTTGTCAATCAGCATTGATTTAAAAAATAGAACTGTCTATGAGCTCATATATAATAGCATTATATTTATTTAAATCAGAAAAATCATTTTAGTATATTTGATCGAAAGCTCAAAAAACCAACTTTATAGTCAAATCAAATTCCATTAACTTTATATATTAAAGACAATTATTAGAAACAAAAATGCAAATATTTTTGGCATGTCAATGCAAATATTTAAACTATATAGAATTAACAAACCCTAGAGACATGCCAACATCAAGAATATATTCAAATAATTCTTATAATTAGAAGATGACAAATATTAGCTGGCCATGCTATGTATTACATGTTTATTTCTGCTTAGAAAAATCTTATCAAGTTGTTTCCTCTACCAAAAACATTTATAACAAAGGAAACCCAGTTATTTAATTTTCTTGTCTAGTGGTTTTTAATTAATTTTCAAATCTGTGTTATAAGATACTACATTGTTGTTTGATTTTGCTGGTGAAGATGTAAACGATTAATTAGTGGACCTCGTGGGTAGGTTTGAACATAACTTTGAATATTGTTTTATTCTATACATATAAACTTAAAAAATTAGTTACCTAGCTTCCTTGTTAGCTTCCATGGATCAATTAAAAGAATCTAATAAAGGGAAATGAAGATATATAAATAAATACACGCGGTTCTTAGAATCAGAGGGGTCTCAATTTTTTAAAAAAATTTTCTATAAATTAGTAACAGTTTAACTATCACAAAATATATAAAAATATTATTTAATTATAATTTAATCCAAATTGTGACAAAAAAGTTATGTAATTTAATTCAATCATTTTTATTAAATTTTAATTTATGTGGAGTAATTCTCCTTACACACCTTTAAAAATAATTTTTCTTAAAATAAATAATTAAATATTATTTTGTTATTCATTAAAAAAAAGTGTCATTATCTTTTTGAGATTACCAGCCTTTTTGTTTCATCAAATTTCATATTTTCTAAAAAACTTTATTTATCATTAAACATTTTTGTATAAACCCTACCTGGAAGACCACATGCAATTTATTAAATTTAATTGTCATATTGTTTTTATATATTAATATTTTCTGTGCTAATTAAAACACCACATGCATATGTTCAGAATATGTTTTCCTCCTCTCTCTCTCTTTCTATATAAACAAACATCCAGAACAACTAAATTCAAAACAACAAGATTTGCATCAACTATAGAAGAATTCCTCTATTCCAATTACACACTTCCATCAAAGAAAAAATTCAGAGGACTTAAACAAGTCACATAAATAAAAACCATGGCTTATTGGTCTGCAGAAAATGCCACAAAAGCCTTTCTCAGCACTTTGAAAATGGTCAGTATATTCATCATTATTTTCCTGTCACAAGTTTTCACTTAATATATATTATCTTGCAAAACTTTTCCTTTTGTTGATATCACAAGAAGAGGTAAAGAGTAAAGTAAACTTTTCATTATTGCAGTAAAAAGTAATTACTGTTACATTGGATCCCTCTATTTATATTAGGAAACTAAGCTATAACTATACATATTATGTTGTTACCTTTCTACAACAAATTTTTTCTGATCTGAATTTTGGTTATTTTTCAATAGGGTCAAAAGGCAAAAGAACCATCTGTTACTGAATATATATCAGCCCTAGCAGCTGGAAATAATGCACAATTAATGGTTGTTGCTTCTGCTGCTGCAGCTGATTCAACAACACTTGCACTGATTGCTGCTGCTAATCAAACTAATGGAAATGTAATTTGTATTGTACCAAACAATGAAGATCTAATTGCATCCAAGAATTTCCTAGGAGTAGCTGCTAATAAGGTGAAGTTCATGGTTCGAAAAGAAGCTCAAGAATTAATGGTATTTAACAAAGCTGATTTTGTTGCAATTGATTGTAATCTTGTGAACCATGAAGAGATTGTTAAATTAGTACAAATCGGCGCAGGTAATAAGAAAAATAGTGTAGTTGTAGTTGGCTATAATGCATTTAATTGTAAAGGGTCTTGGAGATCTTTTGGATCAAAAACTCAGTTGCTTCCTATAGGAGAAGGATTGTTGGTGACAAGATTTGGATCAGGAATGAGTAAGAGTGGTCGAAGCCGGTGGATTGTGAAGTTTGATAAATTTACTGGTGAAGAACATGTTTATAGAGTTAGACTTCCACAAGGAAAAGTTATTTAAGCCTCATCCTCTTCATCATAGATCTGCATAACCTCATGATCTAGAGAATTGTTAGATTAAAATACATAAAAAAATGCATTTGGTTAGAAGTTGATTCTTCAACCTTGTGAAACACGGTTTGAAACTTGGAAAAAAATTACATAGTTAGAATATAAACAGATCAATCTTGATATGACAGTTTAGATCGACAAAGGTGTGATTGGAGAGTTTTTTTTTTTTTTTTTAAAAAATTGTTGATTTGTAAATTATCAACAACTTCTTTACAAATAAATGTTGTTGCTAGGGATTGAACCCTGAACCAACAACTTCTTTAAATCAGTTAGCAAGTACCATTTATTTTTCTTTGGGAAATGATGTAGACACCAAGAACTTAGTCCTATCTCAAATGTACAAAACTATATATTAGCAAATTTGGTTTGAAATTTTTTTGTTAATGTTGCATTGTTCTAAATTGGAAGATGTGTCACTATTGGAACACTGCCTGTCCCAACGTGGGACATGTGGTTTGGTCCCTGCACTTACATCAACAACCTTGTCAGAGTTCTAAATAATTAACAAGAGTGCAATATTTATAGAGGCATGCTGATGACACTGAAAGTTTACACCGTAGCTTTACACCTGATTTCCTATGCTTCATTTCTATGTATGATACAAATTTCAATTTTCATAAAATAATAAATTAAATGACATAAGTAGATTTTACCGTATTTTTATACGGTATAGATGTCAAATATGGTGTAACTATATCATATCTCATATTTATATTACAAGAACCCCCAGTACAATATGTTATCTTCTATTATGCCAGGATAACTAGCATTCAACAGTAGCTGATTGATGTCAAGATGTTGTCATTTGAAATTAGAATGATCCGGACCGATTATAGACCCAAAGACGTGTAGGCTCAATCATCGGTTCAAAGGTGTATCTATGAAAGAGTCGAGTGTCCAATGCACCTATAACTATGGGACCTATACTCAGGGTCGGTCCTGACTTTTTAGAAGCGCGGAACAAATATTAAAAATGGACCCTTAAAAAATAAATAATTAATTAAAAGATTTAGTTATAGATAATATTAATATTGTTAATATTTTAATATATTATTATAAAATAAATTTAATAGTTTATCTTTTAAAATTAAGTTTGATTACCGCTTTCTTGTTTTTTTGGTATTAGGAGAGTGACAATTGTTAGTAAAATAATTTTTTTTAATTGTTTTGTCTTTGGTAAACCCTCAAAATTGTTATAATTGATGTAGTAGTAAGAAAAAGTTGTTTTTTTCCGATACTAGGAGAGTGAAAATTGTTAGTAAAATAATTTTTTTAATTGTTTTGTCTTTGGTAAACCCTCAAAATTGTTATAATTGATGTAGCAGCAAGAAAAAGTTGAATTAATTAAAAAATAATAAAATTGAATAAATATTTTGTTAGATTAGACTAACTTAAATCAAAAAAGATTATTTACTTCAGTTTGCAATATATGCAAACTTTCAAGTTACAGGGCTCGAACTAGCAACGTAAGCTCAGGGACCAACTCTCCTTACCGCTGCGTTATATAAACTACATGTCTGCATATTTCATTACAATTCATTAAGTCCATAAATTAATATTTGAGGTCCCTCTTTTTTTTAGGTCTTGGACTGTGGGTCTGTTTGCCTAGGCTCAGGGCCGGCCCTGCCTATACTTAATCCACTGTACATGAAAATATCTTTTGTTAGATATCTCCCGCATTCCACGTCAAGAAACGTGAAGTGGTTCTAACTGTCTCTCATATATAATGTATTCAAGACAGTCCTCCAGGTACATTTTTATTCATAACTTGCTCCATAACTTTTGAATTCATTAATTGAATTGGGCGTTTGAGTGCTAACCTTGTAACTCCCTTGTTCTGCCGCATAAGAAAGCATTCTCCACCACATAAGTTAGCTTCAAGACCTCAAATTCATCATTTTTTTTTGTTCTTGGAGGAGAATATTGACGTCATTCGTGGGAATCAACTTCTAATTTCTACGAATTATACAAACTCATCTCTCTGATTTCAAAATCATGAACTGCTAACGAGCTTATTTGAAGAAGATGGTGAGACTTGATCTAACTAGCAAACACACTACAGGTTTCACAACCTTAAGATCTTTTCATTTATTCTTCATTAATTCAATAGATGGAGAATCGTCTAACAAGAAAGAAAGTCCACCATGAAACTCCCCCGCCTCACTAATGTTAAACGAGAGGCAGGAAGATGAAAGACTTATGTTTCTGGTTTGGAGACAATGAAAAGTCACTACTACAGATAACATGTATAATGTAACACCCCATTTCTACCCGACAAATATATATAAATCAGAGTTTTCAAAATTTCTCAATAAACAAATGAGGCGTCACATAATAAAAACAAAACAAATCAACTCGTCGCATAAAGCGGATACATAGCACCTTTGAAACAGAATAACTTATTTTATTAAAACACAGCGGAATCGCTTAAGAATGTATTCAATAAAATATCCTCAGATAACTCATCATTTTGTTCAACCAAGATAACACAATTAAACAACAACATCATGAATGACATAAATCGTTCCCCCCAGAGTGCTACGTATCAGAGCGACAACCGATTCGAGTAACGACAACTAAATCTTCATACTTGAATACCTGCACGTTACCAATATAAAGGCAACGGCGAAACAAGAGAAAAGGGTGAGATATCAAATCATATAAGTGGGCGCATGATAAATTGTATATTAGGATTCAGGCATATAAAATCATCACATCACAAGTATCAATAGCTACTATACACATCATACTTCTACAGTTCATCAATCTCACATACTTTTCATCACACAACAAGTCATAATCATGTAAATAGTATCACCTAATAAATTTCACTTATTCAAGTAAGCACAAAATTCAATAGTATAATACTCAAAAGACTCAATACTATTATCCCAAATATATACACAATCCATCATTATCACATATTCACATGTTTAACCAATTATATATCAAAACATCACCAATTTCAATTATCACATCTCATGTACACAGGACAATCACATAAATGCATATATTCAAACATCACTTAACCTCAATGCGACTCGATGCAAGACATGTGACTCTATGCATGTGGTACCCAATATGGACCCAAAGTTCCACCGCTTCCGATTCATATAGAATCTAGCCACGCTTCAGATCCGGACAAGATCAAAGCCACCAAATGTAAACATATAGTTTACCGCTTCCGATTCACTTTAGAATCTAAGCCTCGCTTATGTTTCAAAGCAAACCACCTTTGTTTCAAGGCATCCATGATATGAATGTATGTACAATGTTAATCAAACATATGCAATTAAGATCATCTCTACCATCTTAATATTTAGCATATCACAATAATTCAACTCGATGAATTATCCACCAATTGTACACAACATTCACAACACATACATATCATTCACATATAAAAGGTCAATTAATCAATTACGATTCACAAAATCCAATTAACACTAGTAACCATACTATCTCATGTTAATTCTCATTTTGCCAATTATATATGGACATACACATTTAAAATCAAGCAATTAATCATTAAAATTAATGCTATCCAACTACCCACAGAGAATCAATATCAAAACAACATCATTGACATAATAATGTATATTTCTCAACATACATATTCAAGCCAAAACACAATTACAGACGAATCCTCAAAATGCCGTAATTTACCGACAAACCGAATAATTGATCCAACTTCAAGTATATTCCAATCAATTAAACTCATTGCAATTAATTCAACTATTAATTTAATCAACCAATTAATAATCACACTCTATTAATTTAATTCACTTCAATTTCTACTCCATTTCCAATTTTCTAGCATTCTATTGCTCAAGACCATTTTTATTAAAAAGTATATCGCGCTAGCTTTCTAACGCCTCGAACGGAGACTCAAACGGAGTTACGGTTCAAAAGATATGAATTGTTAAAGTTTCAATGAAAAAGAAAACACCGACACTATACACTGACAACTCTAAACATGTCAAAATTACTCAAAACAAACAAAAGTATGACTCTTAGTAATTCAAAACAACTCTAACAACTCTATTGACAAATTTAATAACTCTATTGACAACTCTATTAGCAACTCTAACAAGTCTATTCAAATTAAAATAATTTAAATTAGCTTATTAATCTAATTATTTATCTCTAATTTCAAAACTCCTAAAATTATTACAAATAATATTAATTCCAATTCCATTATATTCTATTCCTAAAATGTGTGTCAATTTCTATCACAAAACCAATATTTATTTATAAATAAAATATTTAAATTAAAATCCAATTTCGGTCGATTTGTAAAATATCACAATTTCAACAAAATAACGTCACCACGTTAATCTACTAATTTAACTTAACTACCACGTAAATTTTTATCAAATTCCGGACAACTAATTATACCGCTTAATTCGACTATTTCGATCAAACGGGACTATCTTGTATTTTATTATAACTGTCCTACTATTTCTAATTATACTATTTCTAATTAATTACCTTAGCTTATGTAACATATTATAAATATGATTTATTCCCTTAGCTTAATACCATTATGCATATGTGTGTCTACTTAAAAATATATGAACATGGAACAGTCAAAAAAAGAAAACAAAAGAACAGCAAGGCACCCAATGAAACGTCCAAAAACGGCAATGAAACAGAGTCATAACATGTTTTCTAGGGTGTGTCTCTCGGTCAGCCACCCTCCACCACACAAATATGCAATGTCTTTAACGTATTTAAAAAAATAGTTTGGTTCTCGTGTGAATTGCACAGTAGCAGCAACATTATTCCCTAATTATAATCTTATATGAACAGCAACAAACAACACAATAATGCAATAAATCTACACACCCAATTCCCCACCTACAATTGTTCATGAACCCCATTATAGGAAAAGAACCCCACCCTTACCTTATCAATGGAAGCAACTCAATGGGTCTCTAATTGCATCTTTACTTGACACCATGGATGAAAATCTTCAAGCTTCTTCTTCTTCTCCATAGTCTTGCCTCTTTCTCCTCTATTCTTGTTTCTTCATTATGACAACTCTCTCTTTCCAAAATCTCTAAAACCCTAATATAAAACCAATTGGGCTTAGTGTTTAAATCCTCTCTTTATTTAATATCCTCCAAAATCAATTTAAGCCCAATAAGAGATATAACTCAAATAATCAATTATATCACTTATAATAATAATTCCTTCAATATAATAATTCCGACTTATAAATAATATTATTCTTAATATTATTTTCTGACTATCCGACTTCGATTTTTATAATTCCAAATACGCCTTTAAATAACACCGACAATCCAAATTCGACTAAATCAAATATTTAAATCCTTCAATAATTTAATTATCCAATTTAATTAAATTCGGGGTGTTACAACTCTCCCCCACTTAGAATATTTTCGTCCTCGAAAATTGGCTCAACACCATCCAAACACAAACCTCGTATCCAAATATCAATCTCCAAATCGCGCTTGGTAACACTTCGATCACTACCTCTTCGTCACAACAATGATCCTCATGAACATAAACACATTACAGTTCTTATCAGTTTTGCAATAATCAACGACTCAATGCAGTATTTTGGCGCATCACACTTATTCCAAAAGTCCATCAATCCAAATATCAAGATAACTCATCTTTACCGACTTCTGGCATATAGTTTCTTACTACCTCAAGCCTTACAACAACAGTGTCACCTAAGGCTTCCGCTGATCAACTCTGATAATTCTCTTTTAAGTCACCATTCTCGATAAAATTCCGTCCACTTATATGGTTCACAAATTCTCGATCCAATACAAACTTTCTTCAATACTCATCCTCACATCGTTGTTTACTTGATAATTCCAATCTTTCACTTTGTGACACTCGCTTGCATAAAACGTACCACACCGATTTTTAATCTCATCTAATTCTAACTCAACCATCCCTCTTACCAAGCTACACAAACTAATGGGCGACTATCTTCACAATAAAATATAGATATTCTTTCTACACTATTAAGACAACAAGACAAATCTATAACGTCCAACACGAGTTTTGTCTACCATTAACAATAGATTGAGGGTGATCAGTTCCCCAATTTGTCAAATAGTATTCGACAACCATGGTGGAGTATAAATCGTCGTTACTTCGTAATAGCGTCATCTCCGAATTTTCACTCAAATCCATTAACACGTCATAATCCAATGATTCACCTTGGATTTTTACAATACCCACAACTTCCTACTCGTTATATCTTGTCGATGAGACACCAACGTCCAATCATAATACAAAAGTCTGATTCATAATCACTTAGCATCACACAATTTGTTTTGTCTCAACCGAAGTCCTCCTCACGATAAACTGGCAATAGAAATTTCGTACAGTCCTTCTTTTATACACACCGCCACTTTTGGCATCCCAAATACGACTTCTATCACCCCTAAGTCTGACTTTTTCTTCGCTACTACTTCACCCTTCCTTAAAATTCATCAGTACTCAAATCATTTTTAATACCGAACATCTCGTTCTCTCATCTTAATCATCAACAACAAGTTCTGCTTAACTTCGCTTCCGACATTTGCGGTAATAACCATTCTTATTCAACATGCTTACACATTTCCATAAGGTAGAATACAACTTCACCTCTTCATAGGTTCAAACAGTACGTCCAAGTGATACTCGAAACCCAAGATACAAATCTCTGATGTTATCCGAATTGTAAACATCGACGTCAAGCATCGACAATTTTTATGTTATCTCCTAAACTCCTCAAATAACTTCGACGACAAACTGCACCCCATCCCAACATCATCATGTCAAAATCAAATCTATTACGACTGCAACAATCATTCTTATAATACACTTTATCTCTTTATCTTTTTGGCGCTTCAAACGGAGTTCATATCAGATATTCAAAAATCAAGCTACACGCATTCTCGAGTACCAACTCGGGTTCGCGATTCCCAACACTTCGTACATCGACTATGTCCGTTAATCACTTATACGAGTCTAACATAAAGTCTACCGTAACTTTATCACTTTAACACTTGTTAAACACCGACATCAGACGCAAAGGTTAAACATACTGACAAGTTCTCAGTCCTCAACCATGCTGAACATCGCCACTCTCTAACTTCTGTCTCCCAAAATTATCCTTAACTTCACACCGTCTTCGACTCTGGGTAACATCCAAAACTCTCAACAACACTTGCATCTTCTCTTGTCAACAGCATACATGACCATCCCTTACAACAGAAACATCTTTGAAAAGTAAAACTTCTCCCCCCCTTGGAATCAAACCAATCCCTGCAACAAAGCAACCAAGTACCGACAGTGTTTCACACACATGTCACGTACTAAGGAATAAAACAGTGACAGCATTCAACTATCACACAACTCAACTGACTCGATAACTTAGCCGGACGGACCGACCTGCTCTGATACCACTATTGTAACACCCCATTTCTACCCGACAAATATATATAAATCAGAGTTTTCAAAATTTCTCAATAAACAAATGAGGCGTCACATAATAAAAACAAAACAAATCAACTCGTCGCATAAAGCGGATACATAGCACCTTTGAAACAGAATAACTTATTTTATTAAAACACAGCGGAATCGCTTAAGAATGTATTCAATAAAATATCCTCAGATAACTCATCATTTTGTTCAACCAAGATAACACAATTAAACAACAACATCATGAATGACATAAATCGTTCCCCCCAGAGTGCTACGTATCAGAGCGACAACCGATTCGAGTAACGACAACTAAATCTTCATACTTGAATACCTGCACGTTACCAATATAAAGGCAACGGCGAAACAAGAGAAAAGGGTGAGATATCAAATCATATAAGTGGGCGCATGATAAATTGTATATTAGGATTCAGGCATATAAAATCATCACATCACAAGTATCAATAGCTACTATACACATCATACTTCTACAGTTCATCAATCTCACATACTTTTCATCACACAACAAGTCATAATCATGTAAATAGTATCACCTAATAAATTTCACTTATTCAAGTAAGCACAAAATTCAATAGTATAATACTCAAAAGATTCAATACTATTATCCCAAATATATACACAATCCATCATTATCACATATTCACATGTTTAACCAATTATATATCAAAACATCACCAATTTCAATTATCACATCTCATGTACACAGGACAATCACATAAATGCATATATTCAAACATCACTTAACCTCAATGCGACTCGATGCAAGACATGTGACTCTATGCATGTGGTACCCAATATGGACCCAAAGTTCCACCGCTTCCGATTCATATAGAATCTAGCCACGCTTCAGATCCGGACAAGATCAAAGCCACCAAATGTAAACATATAGTTTACCGCTTCCGATTCACTTTAGAATCTAAGCCTCGCTTATGTTTCAAAGCAAACCACCTTTATTTCAAGGCATCCATGATATGAATGTATGTACAATGTTAATCAAACATATGCAATTAAGATCATCTCTACCATCTTAATATTTAGCATATCACAATAATTCAACTCGATGAATTATCCACCAATTGTACACAACATTCACAACACATACATATCATTCACATATAAAAGGTCAATTAATCAATTACGATTCACAAAATCCAATTAACACTAGTAACCATACTATCTCATGTTAATTCTCATTTTGCCAATTATATATGGACATACACATTTAAAATCAAGCAATTAATCATTAAAATTAATGCTATCCAACTACCCACAGAGAATCAATATCAAAACAACATCATTGACATAATAATGTATATTTCTCAACATACATATTCAAGCCAAAACACAATTACAGACGAATCCTCAAAATGCCGTAATTTACCGACAAACCGAATAATTGATCCAACTTCAAGTATATTCCAATCAATTAAACTCATTGCAATTAATTCAACTATTAATTTAATCAACCAATTAATAATCACACTCTATTAATTTAATTCACTTCAATTTCTACTCCATTTCCAATTTTCTAGCATTCTATTGCTCAAGACCATTTTTATTAAAAAGTATATCGCGCTAGCTTTCTAACGCCTCGAACGGAGACTCAAACGGAGTTACGGTTCAAAAGATATGAATTGTTAAAGTTTCAATGAAAAAGAAAACACCGACACTATACACTGACAACTCTAAACATGTCAAAATTACTCAAAACAAACAAAAGTATGACTCTTAGTAATTCAAAACAACTCTAACAACTCTATTGACAAATTTAATAACTCTATTGACAACTCTATTAGCAACTCTAACAACTCTATTCAAATTAAAATAATTTAAATTAGCTTATTAATCTAATTATTTATCTCTAATTTCAAAACTCCTAAAATTATTACAAATAATATTAATTCCAATTCCATTATATTCTATTCCTAAAATGTGTGTCAATTTCTATCACAAAACCAATATTTATTTATAAATAAAATATTTAAATTAAAATCCAATTTCGGTCGATTTGTAAAATATCACAATTTCAACAAAATAACGTCACCACGTTAATCTACTAATTTAACTTAACTACCATGTAAATTTTTATCAAATTCCGGACAACTAATTATACCGCTTAATTCGACTATTTCGATCAAACGGGACTATCTTGTATTTTATTATAACTGTCCTACTATTTCTAATTATACTATTTCTAATTAATTACCTTAGCTTATGTAACATATTATAAATATGATTTATTCCCTTAGCTTAATACCATTATGCATATGTGTGTCTACTTAAAAATATATGAACATGGAACAGTCAAAAAAAGAAAACAAAAGAACAGCAAGGCACCCAATGAAACGTCCAAAAACGGCAATGAAACAGAGTCATAACATGTTTTCTAGGGTGTGTCTCTCGGTCAGCCACCCTCCACCACACAAATATGCAATGTCTTTAACGTATTTAAAAAAATAGTTTGGTTCTCGTGTGAATTGCACAGTAGCAGCAACATTATTCCCTAATTATAATCTTATATGAACAGCAACAAACAACACAATAATGCAATAAATCTACACACCCAATTCCCCACCTACAATTGTTCATGAACCCCATTATAGGAAAAGAACCCCACCCTTACCTTATCAATGGAAGCAACTCAATGGGTCTCTAATTGCATCTTTACTTGACACCATGGATGAAAATCTTCAAGCTTCTTCTTCTTCTCCATAGTCTTGCCTCTTTCTCCTCTATTCTTGTTTCTTCATTATGACAACTCTCTCTTTCCAAAATCTCTAAAACCCTAATATAAAACCAATTGGGCTTAGTGTTTAAATCCTCTCTTTATTTAATATCCTCCAAAATCAATTTAAGCCCAATAAGAGATATAACTCAAATAATCAATTATATCACTTATAATAATAATTCCTTCAATATAATAATTCCGACTTATAAATAATATTATTCTTAATATTATTTTCTGACTATCCGACTTCGATTTTTATAATTCCAAATACGCCTTTAAATAACACCGACAATCCAAATTCGACTAAATCAAATATTTAAATCCTTCAATAATTTAATTATCCAATTTAATTAAATTCGGGGTGTTACATATAACAACAATGAAAAAGAGATATAACCACAGTTGATGGCACATAGTAAAGTTAGGTGTGGTTGTAAGTAGGCTACTTACAACCAAAGTCTATCGGACGTAATAATAAACTAGATAGAGTGCTACATATCACCACGATTGAAAGAACCAACCGTGGTGAAATAAATTATATATTTTAAATATAAATTTTTTAATTTTACAAAATTCCCAACTTGTGTACTTGTATTCTTATGAATCGTAAATAGATTAGAAATAGCAACACAAACCATTTGTGAATCAAATCTATTGTGAATTGATTTTGTAACCGAAAAATATTAAATAAAAACATTTATATGAGTGAGAACCTCTTGACAACACATTCGAGGATTAAATTCCCGCGACCAAAACCAAAGAGATGAGCACTCGACGAAAACTACAACGCCTCTGCACTCGACTTCAATCCAGATAGCGGACGAACACAAATAAAGTGATCTCACCTAACTGCAGAAACCAGAGAAGCCGGCGAACAATTGGATTCAAATGTAGTTGAACTTCGGATGAGCAGAGCTGATACCTGGGAGCCGGGGAAAACTCGATTAAATAAAGATTATTGGAAAAACTTATAAAGCCAGTAAGCCATAATATTGTTACTCAAGTGTTAACAAAAATACAATTCAAATAATTACTAAGAAGCACACTACTATAAATGCAGGAAATGGGAAGTTTCAACTAAACCTGCTAAATAAATATGTTTAACAGGTAAATACATAGAACTTTCGTTATCCGAGAAACTAACACTCGAAGGAAAGTTGTAAGCCGCAAAAATTCCAGCTGCAGAAAACGACTACAACCTGTAGTAAAAGTCAGAAGAATTTGGTATCAAGAATTGAGTTACATTGCCTCCATCATTGTTGTATAGCTGATTATTTAGATTTCAATATAGCAATAGCATTGAATTTGTTGCAAAGGTTAATAATACATATTCATACTTATATGTCACTCTAATGTCGGCATCGTAGAATCAATAACGCAAGCTACCATTTGAAAAATAGTGGAATGTACCTCTTTTAGATTTCCAATGCACTGCAAGCTACCATTTACAAATTAAATATTCATAATCGATCACATAATGCCTCCGCCTCTTCCATAGAATATGCTGAAAGCAAAAAACTAAAACTTATCAATCTATATACTTCTTTTTTAATAAATTAATAAATAAAATAAAATAAAAAGGTTTAGACTCCAATGCTAAATCAGTATCAAATTAAACATAAATATCAGCAGGTACATCAATTTTACAAAATAGCAAAATACACAATAAAAGGGTAACCATAATAAACATTTTTCATTCGTCGCTAACAAAAGCACCTTGATACAACCTCTTGATACAACCTCTAGAAAGTGGCTGCTCCAAGATATCTGACCATCTTTTGTCCAAATCATTGCCATCATTCTTGCGGACATATTTAAACTCTTCAATTGCACCCTCGGGTTCAGATACTCCCCTAATCTCACGTATAACTTTTTTTGCATCATTTATTCTTCCAGCCAAAACAGAAAAGTCAAATCTTTATAAATAGTGGAAAAGCAGACAAGCAGAAAAATAAGATAAGGAAACAATGAAACCATATACCTTGGCAAAGCCAGTGTTGGCTATCAACATCAAACTGTTAGACGATAGGGATGGTCTAGAGGGAGTGAATAGACCACCTTTTTTCGACTTAAGAAAATTCTAGCTTTTGAAACGTGACTTCCCGGGATCAACTTTATCGTCTTTGAACGATCGAGTTATCGAGGACCGGATATGTGCGCTAACCAAATTTGATGAAAAACGGCGAAATATGAATTATGTTTTAACGAATTTATCAATTAATTCGAATACACACTTAAGAGTATTACTCACAATGAACCGTTTTACCAAAATTTGACCAAAAATTGAATAAGTAATTTTATCGAACACTTGGTGATCGATCTTCACAAACTTCAATTTTTGCTCAACAATGGATTTTTAACAAAAACGAATATTGAAAAGATAAACGTAAGAACGATAAAGAACACGAGATTTGTTAAGGCCGTTCCTCTATCGTCCTCGTAGGAGTACGTCTTCCCCTAATTTCAAATGAAATTAGGAAAGTTTTATTTGATTGCAAAATGTTTAACAAGGATAGAATTTACCAATCACCAACTACACACATGCAGTAAAATTGAATACAATTCTTTCCTCCCCTTGATTCAAGTAGAAACAAGTCAATGTCAATGATCTTCACCGATCAAGACCCTGATCCTTCCTTTTCAATCCTCTGGTTGTAGAAAATTTGATGAGTGAATCTACAATCCCTCAATTCCTTATGCTCGGCTAAATTGATTCCTAAAGCGAAGCGATCGTCAAAAACCTTCAAATCAAACCTTTGATGTAGAAGGAAAAACCCTAAGGTTTTATACAAGAAACACCCTCAACAATCTTCACTCGAACAAGATCCATGTCTACCGTCGAACCTTATCAACGCATGTTCCTTACTTCGATCGAAAAAGATAATTATGTGTGATTTTCGATCAATAAGCGAAAGGTTGAAGATGAGAGGATGCTTGATTATATCTTTCATGTTTCTTGTTAATTTGCTTGAGAATGACCAATTTGATATATATACCACACCCCTTGCATTAGCCAATTAAACACAGCAAAAAAACCAGTAAAAGTAGCGATAGGTCGACCTGCCCCACTGCATAGGTCAACCTGTTGAAGTTCTGCACTTGTTTTTGGACCAAGCATGACACATGCGTCGACCTGAAGGGTCGGCGTGCGCATACCCGAGATTTCCTCAAAATGCCATGCGTCGACCTGAGCTATCAATGCATCGACGCATTCTGCTCATACACAGAATTTTCCTTAAGTCACCAGATAGGTCGACCTATGGCATATATGTGTCGACCTATTGACTGAAATTTGACAAAAACACTCTTCTTTAATGCATCCATTTGATTCCTTTGTTTCCACATCAATTGTGTCAAGTTCACAATGTTTTGACATCATGAAAACACACATTTGCCCTCACACAAACTACATACCCAAACCAACAATAAAATCAGGCCAGTTGCAGCCAAACCATGAATATTTTTTTATAGAAAAAGTTCCAATTTTGATTTAGATATCATTATTACCTGAAAAACAAAAAATATGTCAACTTAAACCATATATCCAAGATCTGATTTTGATTTCCAGATCTCACCATATAACCTGTTTGGTGATAATACCGGACCAAGATCTGCATCAGGTTCAGTTCCAACATTTACTCTAAGAGCTTTCACGCGGTCTAGGTTTTTTGCTCCAACTGCACATAAAAAAATTCACATTTTCAGCTTCAAATCAAGAAACCCTAATTGAAGATTGTGTTTTCCTGCATAAAAATCTAAACAAACTCATTTATAGAACTCCAAAAGTCATTAAAAATCAGTTGAATTGAATGACTATTATGAACATATTTAACAAAATATTCTTGAAAAAACAAAAACAATTGACGGTGGCACGTACCAGAACCAAGGATGTCCTTTATGGTTTTGGCGGAGGGGTGTTGTTGCCTCCGAGAACGACGAGCAAGTATGCGGTTATCACCTTCATGTTTATGCGACGACGTCTTCTTATCAAATGCAAAAGTAATGAAGTAACACAGAGAAAGAATTATAGAGATTTCAAGGATTTTGTTCAGATATTTTTAGGGTTTGAGGGGAGAGAAGAGATAAGAGAGAAGGAGAGAAAGAGAGAGACGAGAGAAAACTGATTCAAAATGAGAGAGAGAAAAAGTGTAAAAACAAAAACGTATATAGGTTCATTTGGAATGGAGAAAGGTGACAAGTGTCAAATAGTTATTGAAAAGTATAAAAGTTGTAGTGTTAATTTGTTAGTTACTAAAATATCCTTTTTGTAGTTCAATTTTTTTTTTTGAAGAAAGGATAATTTTGATAGTTTGGTCATTTGATTAGTAATGAATAGATAATAGATAGATAGATAAGTGATAGTTTTGGTGGACTAGCCTGGCCTAGTCTTGTCTTGTACCACTCTATAGGTGGTATTCTAGAGGAGACTAAAAAGACTTCTTTGATATTTTTTTCTTATTTTTGTTTATATATTAAATGGTGGAGGACTCTCATTTATAATGAATAATAAAACTCTCTAGAAATCATTAATCATCGGATACATGAACTCACATTAGCCTAGATACATGCTTCTACATTACCCTTGTATATGCTTCTATAATACTCTATGTACATATTAATACTAGCATATTGAGATAACACATTACTCAATACTAGAATACTCTTGTATATTCTATAAGACTACTTTTTATGCAATTATCATGTTACTGTAACTGCAGGGACAAAACCAGAGACAAAACCACGTGTCCCATGTTGGAACAGGTAACATTTTCCATAATGTATCCTGTACCTTGCTGCTGGATGCTGTCTTTCTTTCACATGGATTCAAGCTGTGAGATATGAAAGGCCTAACTAAAGTAGTAAATTTTATAACTTTTCAATCTCTTTGCTATACTCGTGATAGTAAATTTTATAACTTTTCAATCTCTTTGCTATACTCGTGATCAAGGTTTTAAAATACAGTCATGATAGTCGCGTAAAAATTTTTGCGATTTCAATCGGTACAAATGTATTGTAGTTGCCGCAGTGTAAATAAATGGCAATTTGTTCTTTAATATAAGAAATGGTGATAACGGTATCGGCTTCTGCCAAAACTGTTTTGTCGCGGCAATATTAATGGTCGCGACCGTTTTTTAAAACATGCTCGTGATCCAATAAAAATAATAATACTTTTAAGGATTTTAGTACATCTTTCCATATTGATATCAAAAAGAAATTTTTAGTATATCTTCGTACATCAATCTCTTCCCATTTACAACATATCCAAAACATGAACAAACAAATTTGGTAATATATGTCTCTACAATTTGCTTTATACATTTGAAATAGGACTAACTCCTTGCTGTTTATATATCTTCTACCTACAAAATAAATGAAGACCTAATTGCAAATTTAAATTCTCTGCTATCATGATGTTGTCAATTTGTTGTGTCAAATCAATATTGAATCATTTATATTCAAAGTTTCGAACAATGCATTTTGATTGAGCTTATATAAATTTTCCTTGTGGAAGTCTAACTCTAAACACATGTTCTACGCCTGTATATCTATCAACCTTCACAATCCACTGGCTTCGAGCACTCTTGCTCATTCTATATTCAAATTATGGGCCAATAGCATTTCCTCTAAATCTTGTAACCAACAATCCTTCTCCTATAGGAAGCAATTTAGTTTTTGATCCATTAGATTTCCACCACCCTTTACAACTTAATACATTATAACCAACAAAACAACAACTACACCCTTTTTCTTATTACCACCACAAATTTGCACTAATTCAACAATCTCTTCATAGTTCACGAGGTTACAATCAATTACCACAAAATCAGCTTGGTTTAATAACGATAATTCTCGTGCTTCTTTTCCAGTCATGAACTGAACTTGATTAGAAGCTACTCCTAGGATATTTTTGGATGCAGCTACATCTTCATGGGAACAATGCAAACTACGTTACCATTAGTTTGATTAGCAGCAGCAATCAGTGCAAGTGTTGTTGAATCTGCTGCAGCAGTACAAGCAAGAACCATTAATTGTGCATTGTTTCCAGCTGCTAGTGCGGATATATATTCAACAACAACAACAGATGGTTCTTTTGCCTTTTGACCCTATTCAAATATAATCAAAAATCAGATTTTTTAGCAGAAAGGAAACTTTTACAAGATAATATATATTAATTGAAAAGTTGTGACAAGAAAATAATGATAATATACTGACCATTTTTAAAGTGCTGAGAAAGGCTTTTTTGGCATTTTCCGCAGACCAATAAGCCATGGTTTTGACTTATCTGACTCGTTTAAGTCTTCTGAATTTTTTTCTTTGATGGAATTATTCTATAGTGTGATGCAAATGCTGTTGTTTTGAAAGTTTGTATCTGTGAAGCACGGGTACTCCGTTTTAGGTAAAGTACCGGTACCGGGTACGTACCGGGTACCGGTACGCGTACGGTACTCGTACGGTACGCACCGAAGCCGTACCAAATTTTTTTTATTTTTTTTTTGCTTTGGTACACCAACCGGTACACATTTGGTACACGTACCCAAATTTTTTTAGTTTTTGTTCCTACAAATCTTCGTCTTCTTTCAAGAAAGAGTAAGATTTATAATGAAGGAGTAACAATGTGGGATATAGGTGGAGATGAATTGGATCTATTTGATGGAGCTGGTATTCTTGAAGTTGCTACTCTTTCTCTCGATGAACCTGAACTAGAAGCTGCATTTATTGGAGAAGAAAATATTGATATTCAACCATAATTTTATGATTTATTAATACTTTTAAGTGTGATTTATTTAAGCAAACTATTTTTTAATTTTATTATTTTATTGATATTTAAATAATATAACTGTTTAGTTATTTTTATAATTGTATTTTTAAAGCATTATGCTAACGTACCCGTACCTTAGTTTTTCTAAAAATGACGTACCCCGTACCAGTACGTACGGGTACTGGGTACGTACTGGTACCTATGCAACGCAGGTTTGTATATATAGAGTGAGGAGGAAACATATGCATGTGGTGTTTTAATTGGCACTGGAATCATTAAATAAATAAAAAGCTATATGACAATCGAATTTAATAACTTGCATGTGGTGTTCCAAGTAGGTTTATGTATAATGTTTAATGATAAGTTTTTTTTTTTTAAGAAAATACAAAATAGTAGTATAAAATTTGATGAAACAAAAAACCATGTAATCTAAAAGAACAAGCGTACAAGAAAAAGTTTTGCTGAGATTCAAAGACTATTTTTTAAATATTTTATTCTTCGGTTTTCAACCAAACCAAGAGAATATATGGTACTTTTTTAAAATATATAAATGTGACGTCGCATGGTTTTAAATTGAGGACCGAGTCACGTGATGTAGCCGCAATATTGCGGTTGCAGTAGTGGTCGCATCAAGCCGCAATTGCGGTGTAATTGCAAATTATCGTATCATAACACTGCAACAACTGCACCGTAACATTGCACCGACTGCATCAGGACACATCAGACCGCCTTAGGCTGTAATAGATTATGCAATGCTCGCAAAAGTTATTTGGTCTACCTTCTTTTTTAGCCATGGCAACGGGTCGGGTGCGGGTTCCACACTATCCAAACCCGCACCCGAAATCACCATCAGAACCCGAACCCGAATCCAAAGGCTATTCAGGTGATAAAATAACACACACGCCCACACCCGTTGAGTTCGGGTTTTTTCACCCAAATCCAAACCCGCTGCAAAATAAATAAAATATATTTTTCCTACAATTTTCTTACAATATATATATATATATATATATATATATATATATATATATATATATATATATATATATAAGCGGGTGTGATTTTGCATTTCGGGCGCGGGTTTCACACTATCTAAATCCGCACTCGAAATATCGGGTGGCACTTGAACCCGAACCCAAACTCAATTAATTCGGGTTTTCATCCGTTGACTCTGGTTCAGGTGCGGTTGGACTCCGCGAGTTTGGGTCTGCATGTCATCCCTATTTTTTTATTTATATCATAAATTTAAGATATTTGTTAATAGGATTAGTGATATTCAAAATAATAGTCAATTGTTAATAAGATATATATCAAAATTTAGAAAGAAAATAGAAGATATATGAAATCTAAAATATAATATTTTATGTTGATAAATAAAAAATCACGCCATAACAATCGTAATTTCCATTGCAACAACTACAATAGTTACAACCGCAATGACCGCGACTGCAATTTAAAATTATTTTATGATATACACCTTAATTTTTTGTTGGATGAAATGAAAATTTTGTTATAAAATATATTATTTGTAGTAATGCAAGTTTCTTATAATTTTAAAAAAAATACACTCAGATGTTTGTTAAAATGACACTAACACCCTCTTTTGTTTTAAAATATACATTTTTTTGGATTAGCAACATTGTATTAACTTAGAGTACTAGGGTACACTAAACCAAATATAAAAATAAGGTACCAAATCATCCATACAACAAATTCATATCGATTTGAGGTAGAGAAGAGGGTTTTTTTACCAGTCACTAACTTCCCCTAAATACACATTTAACTAAAATTTTGATGAGACTCAAAATCATTGATAAATGTTATCTATACTTTTGATTTTTTGTCTGTCACTAAAAATTAAAAGAAACTGTCAATGTCATTTTAATAAACTTCTGATAAGATCTGCGTATTTTTAATCTAGAGTAGTGTCGGTGTCATTTTAATAGAACTCGTAAGAAATGGAGGTATCTTTTAAAAAGAAGTTTTGTAATATTTAATATAGATGCCCAATTAATATTTTGTCTATTAGATAAAATTCATCCTTCTTATAAAAAAAATAAGGATCATAGATAAGCACACATGTATAATTGTGTCAATCATAATTTATTAAGAAAATATATTTGTCTCTGAGCTCATACATAATTGCATTATATTTATTAAAATCAGAAAAACCATTTTAATATATTTGATCGAAAGCTCCCAAGCCCAACTTTATAGTCAAACTCCATTAACTTTTATATATTAAAGACAATTATTAGAAAAAAAATGCAAAAAAAATTTGGCATGTCAAATGCAAATATATAAACTATATA
The DNA here is from genome assembly GCF_029867415.1 of Vicia villosa. NCBI lineage: Eukaryota > Viridiplantae > Streptophyta > Magnoliopsida > Fabales > Fabaceae > Vicia > Vicia villosa. The sequence goes on from NW_026704949.1 coordinate 69,807, forward strand.
GAATTGATAAACCCTAGAGACATGCCAACATCAAGAATATATTGAAATAATAATTCGTCTAACTATTCTAACTAGAAGATAACAAATATTAGCTGGCCATGCTACATATTATATGTTTATTTCTGCTCTGAAAAATCTTAACAAGTTGCTTCCTCTACCAAAAACATTTATAACAAGAGAACCCCAACCCCAAAGATTTAATTTTTTGTCTATTGGTTTTTAATTAACTTTTTAATTTGTGTTATAAAATACTACTTAGTTGTCTGATTTTGCTGGTGAAGATGCAAACAATTAATTGGTGGATCTCGTGGGAAGGTTTGAACCTAACTTTGAAATTCGTTTTATTCAAAAAATATTACATTAAAAAAATAGTTACCTAGCTTCCTTGTTAGCTTCCAATGATCAATTACAAGAATCTAAAAAGGGAAATGAAAATATATGAAAATATGAACGTGCGGTTCTTTGAATAACATATACACGAACGAATTTTCAATAATTGCACTACTTTGTTTCAAAAAATATATATATATATATATATATATATATATATATATATATATATATATATATATATATATATATATATATATATATATATATATAAGAGTGAAGTCCCATTTTAGTCCCTCACAAAATTTGTAAAGGTCATATTAGTCTTTAAAAAAAAAGTTTCTATTAAATCCCATACAAAATTTAATCGAGTTATGTTAGTCCTTCTACTAATATTTTTTTTAAACCGATTTTTTTTTACTTTTAAACTGTGACTGGATTAACAGTGAAGATCCATTTTAGTCCCTCACAAAAAAGGGAGAGTCCAAATTAGTCCCTGAGAAAAAAAGTCTCTATTTAATCCCTTACAAAATTTAACTGAGTCATGTTAGTCCCTCTTTTAATATTTTTTTCAAACAATTTTTTTTCGTATTTCTAAGCTATGACTGGACTTGACAAAATAGACATGCTTTCAGAAATTGATTATGGGTTGGAGGTTGAGTTCCTTCGCACATGGGCTTCAGAGTCTAAGTTTCCACAAGAAGTGGGTTCGCTAGATGTGAGACATTAAAACATTATCATTCAGAATTTGAGTCATCATATTCTGATCTTTCATAATCTGAGTCTCAAGCTTCTCTTCATATGTTCCTATCAAAGTCAGAGTCCAGTAAATTCTTTGACGAATGACCGTGCACACTTGAACATATGTTAGTGTACCTAATTGTTCATTAAATACTTTGTTATCATCAAAACCTAAGTGATATGGTATAAACCAATTTTTTTCCAATATACCATGTGTATTATTTTCGCCACAAGTATTATTTACAAGAGCACGAAGTTATCCTAAATCACCTTGGTAACAAAACTAAACCTTCCTAAAAAATCATTAACAACTAAAACAATAACGACACCTAATACACAAGAATACATAATAACAAAAATCATAGTCACTCACTCATAACTCTGATAATAAACCAAACAAAGAAAAGAATGTCGTGGTATCGCGATGATTTATCTACAATCCCTTCATAAATAATTTCAATTCAACAGTCGTAAAATAGGATTTCAATCACAATTTTAAAAAAAATGATTTGAAAAAAAATATTAAAAGAGGGACTAACATGGCTTGATTATATTTTGTAAGGGATTAAATATAGACTTTTTTTTCTTAAGGACTAATTTGGACTCTTCCTTTTTTGTGAGGAACTAAAATGAGTCTTTATTAAAAGTCCAGTCACAGTTCAAAAGTAAGAAAAAAACTGATTTTAAAAAAATGTTAGTTGAGGGACTAACATGACTCAGTTAAATTTTGTAAAGGATTTAATAGGGACTTTTTTTTCTCAGGGACTAATCTGACCTCTACAGTTTTTGTGAGTGACTAAAATGGAATTTCACTATTTATATAATTAAATCATGTTAATAATAAAATTGAGAAAAATAGAAGAAAAAGAGAGTGGAACTTTAATAATTAAATAGTATAATTTGTGAAAATCATAACTATATATATATATATATATATATATATATATATATATATATATATATATATATATATATATATATATATATATATATATATATATATATATATATATATATATATATATATATATATATATATATCATATGAGAATGTCTTTTTTATATGAGAATGTGAGAATGAATCTGAACCATTGGATTTTAAAATAAATGGTCGAGATTATGTGTGAATCTTTTTTCGCTCCTCCATTATTAAAATAAATGATGTAGGAGAGAGAAAAAAAAGATTCACACATAATATCGACCATTTATTTTAAAATCCAATGGTTCAGATTCATTCTCACATTCTCATATAAATATGGCATTCTCATATGATATGCCCTATATATATATATATATATATATATATATATATATATATATATATATATATATATATATATATATATATATATATATATATATAAATATATAATTAAATAAATTAAATTTCTCTTAACATGAATATAACAAAAAACTTCGTTACACATTATCTAACACTTCCTCTTAAAATCATAAGAATTATCACTTCCCCTCAAAATCACACTCAATTACCCTGAAGTTTTGAAATTTTTTATAAAAAGAATGTTTAATAGAATTTATCTTGGTAAATAAATGATCTATCTATAAAGAGAAGACAAACAATAAAATAATTGTTTTATGTTGAATATGGTGACTAAGGGTGTATATGGGTTGGGTTGGACTGGGTTTGGCCTAACTCGTTACTCAATTCGTTCAAATTTCAATGGGTTGGATTCGCCGTCCAACCCACAATTTCGTGGGTTGTGATTCAAATTAAAAAATAATAATTTTTTTTCAATTTAAAAATATTGTAACACAATTCAATATATTTATATTCCTTTATAACACGCAAAATAGATGAAGCACATCATATAATATCTAATAATATTCATCAACATGACATAACACTGGATAATAGTATAAAATTCCCCAAGACACATTATTTTTATAAAATATGTAAGTTGGAAATATTACAAAAAAAAAATAAGAAACAATATTTAGTCTTAGAATTACGTAAACTTATTGATCTAGTAGTATTATTGGTGGAGATTAAAGTTTTTTTGGAAACATTATGGTTGATAATGAGATAATAATTTTTTATTTCTATTTAAAATAATAATAATAAATAAGAAATTTCTAATGTCACATCAATGGGTTAGGTCAACGGGTCCGCGGGTTGCAAAACTCAAACCCGATACCCGAACCAAAACTATATGGGTTGTTGTGGGTTGGATTGAGTATTACCCGTAAATGAACAGGTTCAGGTAATTTATGGGTTCGTTTGGTTTGGGTTAGTGGATTTGTGGGTCGACCCGCACCCATAAATACTCCTAATGGTGACGAGTGAGTGACGTGATAATCAATTTCAATAAATTCGGTATTATTATAAAATAATTATAAATTTCAAAACGAATTTTCACCTCAGTCCATAAATATACCAAAATAAAATATATTTTTGGCAGCGCTTTTAAATGCTCTAAAAGTCAAAGAAAACGCTTTACAAACTCTTGTACGGCGTAGTGATTCTTAACTTTTAAGCTATACTACCCACACGATGCGCGGATATGTTATATTAAATTATTATCGATAAATAGTTAGTTAGATAAATATAAAATATATTTGTATTGATAGTTTATATTGAGTTTATTTTTTTATATAAAAAATTAATAATAATTTAATAGTTTACAATATATATATATATATATATATATATATATATATATATATATATATATAGGGGACGACTCAAGTGAGAATACTTGGTTATTATGAGAAATGAGAACAATGAATCACGACCATTAAATTTGATTTTAATGGACTGGATTGGTTTCTCTTTCCATGATCCTTAATATTTATTTTAAATCAACACCGAAAGAGAAACTAATCCAGTCCATTAAAATCAAATCTAATGGTCGTGATTCATTGTTCTCATTTCTCATAATAACCAAGTGTTCTCACTTGAGTCGTCCCCATATATATATATATATATATATATATATATATATATATATATATATATATATATATATATATATATATATATATATCATGTTAACTACAATAAACTTAATAAGTGAATAAAAATATTTAATATCATATAATATAAACATATTCAATACTGAGAATTTATTAAAGTGAAATTGGACATTACAAAAAACTATTCTTATTCTTATACCATTTATTTTTGCTTGAAAAACATCTAAATAGCCCATAATATCTATTTAATCCATAATATTAAAAAAATAGAACAATATAAAAAAATTCTCTTCAATATTAATATTGCTTTAAAATATGAATTAAAACCTTTAAATTAATATAATATAATATAAATTCAGTATAAAATAACGGGAAAAAAGAGAAGAGAATTACAATAGTGAGATGGCAAGACCTAATCCACAAAATTAAACAATGAAAGAATAAATACAATAAATGGAAAAAAAACAAAACAATTCAAAATTGAAAAGATAAATTAACAATAGAAAAATATAAATTTGGGAGGTCAAATTTGTCACGGCATCTATTTTATTTCATACACGTATATATGCGAGTAAATCATATTTAAGTTAAGTAACTTACAATTTGACTATTATTTTTAAGTTCTAAATATTTAAGTTAAGTGACTTACAATTGACCACTAATCTTGAGATTCAAAGAAATTTATCTAAATATTTTAGGATAATTACTTCCCTATTGAAACACTTTTGACCTAGATACCCCTCAAATCACTACAACATGGAAGGGCTTCTAAAGCGCTTTTTTTGGGCTTGTAGAGCGCTTAATAGCGCTGCCAAAGCCAGCGCTGCCAAAGTCAGCGCTGCCGTAGATAACGACAGCGCTTTTGAAACTCCAAAAGCGCTCTCGTAACACCCCCTATAAGAGCGCTTTTAAAAAGCGCTTTCATTACCCCCTCCTATAAGAGCGCTTTTTTTTACGTGTTTTTTAATTTTGTTTTTAGCGAAACCTACGAAAGCGCTTTTGTCCAAAAGCGCTTTCGTAGGTGTGCTGCTAAAAGTCAAATTTGGCGTAGTGAATCTAGTGTGCTTGTTCTGAAATAGATATAATTTATGCTTGCAATATATTATCTTCGTTAAGCCTGTAAAAATATATATGTATTTTGACATGAAAATAGAATAATTGAGTATGAAACTTAATAATAAGATAAACAAATATGCAAATAGTTAATAGAAGAAAAAACCACTCGTTTATTGAAGTTGATATCAATAGCAGACATTGAGAAAAATCCTAGAAATATGTATAGGTGCAATGGATAGCAAAGACACTCTATAAATAATGAATTTAGGATTAAGGGTGGTTTATAAAGATTTGTAAGAATACAAAAAGACAATATTATGATAGTATTAACATCATTTCTAAAAGTCCATTATTCTACCAATTAAAAAAATAGTAACTAATTAAAAAAATAGTAACTGATAAATATAAATTAAGTATTGTATTAAGATAATATTTTAATGAGACATTTAATGGAGTTAAAGAGATGGAATAAAAAAATAAATTATTATATATTTATAATAATTTACACCAAAAATATTATTGTTAGAAATACAATAATATTATAATTAAAAATAAATTAAAATATAGGAACGTTAATATTTTTTCTAAAGTTTTGTATTTTTTATTTTAATATGTTGATTTTCTTATAAGGATATGTAAATTTTTTGTAAAAATATATTATTCAATTAATTTATGTAGTGTTTATGATTCTAATTAAATAAATGTCACTATGTTTTAAAAAATAAAGTTAAAATATAAAAATACTATGAGTTAAGTATTTTTTTCTTTGAAGAATAAGAAATTATATATATTCCAAAAACGTTTATGTACAACGCGACCTAAAAGGTCCAGCACCAAACAACTAACAAAATCACCCTACATCCAACAACAAAACTAGCCACATCTAATTAAGCTAGTAACAGATGAGCTAATTTATCTCTATACTTGGGATATACCCAAATTCTATTAGTAATTCTTTCTATAATGCTATTCACAATGTTCTTATCTTGCCTCTCATTCCTAAAGACTTTAGCATTCCTATCCATCCAAACAGCATACACTGTTTCACCATCCAAACAGCATACACTGTTTCAGCCACAGCAATTTTAACAATGTGTTTTCTCCAATTTCTACTCTTGCAGATTTTTATGAGTTAAGTATTTTATATTTTAATACATTGTCTTTATTAAAGATATTAAATTGATATACTGCTATAGAATTGATAAAAAATTCATTAATCCGTTATTAAAAAAAATAACATATCTAAAAATAATAATTTTATAATTAAAAGTAATATTATTGATATTATTAGTAAGTAATATAAATATTTTATAATTATAAAATAAATAAGTTTTAATATATAAATATTTCTAAATTAAACAATGAATGTAACAATTAAAATTAAAATTTATTATAATAATGGTAAAATGTAACATACATATTGTTGTTAATAGTCACAATTACTTGTTATTAAATAATGATAAATATATATAATTATAATAATTGAAAAATTCTATGAAAAATTTAATTTGTATAAAATATATTTTTCTGAAATTATATATCGTTACAAATATTAAATATGATATGTAGAATGTGAGGGTAAGGTGTAGTTTTCATGACGTCAAAACATTGTGAATCAACTACAACCCAAATGGAATCTAAGAAACCGAGCAAATGCAACTAAGACAAGTATCTTTGACCACAAGACATTAATAGGTCGACTCATGGATGCAATAGGTCGACCTATTGCAAGCTGATTCTGAAAGATTCTAAGTAAGGAGTGAATGCGTCGACGCATTACATGCATAGGTCGACGCATGGAACTTTGAACTTATCTCGGGTATGCGCACGCTGACCCTTCAGGTCAACTCATTCAGCTTTTGAAACCTCAGGTGAAAGATGATTATGCGTCGACGCATGGATGGAGTAGGTCGACGCATGGAACCTTGGGGGAATCTCGGGTATGCGCACGCCGACCCTTTAGGTCGACGCAAGTGTCTCACATTCCTCATTTTCAGGTGCAACAAACTAAATAGGTCGACCTATGCAGAGAGCAGGTCGACCTGTCGCTCATTAAATTGGTTTTTCTGCTGTGTTCAAATTGGTTATGCATTAAGTGTGGTATAAATACTCAAGTGATCATTCTATGGCAAAAACAACAAGAAACGTGAAATATAGATTCAGCTTCTTCTCATCTTCAACCTTTCGCTTATTGATCGAGAATCACACATAATCATCTTTCTCGATCGAAGTAAGGAACGTGTGTTGATAAGGTTCGACGGTAGATTTTGTCTTGTTCGAGATTCGACGGTAGACATTCATCTTGTTCGAGTGAAGAGTGTTGAGGGTGTTTCTTGTATAAAACCTTAGGGTTTTTCCTTCCTCATCAAAGATTTTGGGTTTGAAGGTTTTTGACGATCGATTTGCTTTGGTAACAATTCAGCCGTGCATAAGGGTTTGAGAGATTGAAGATCTACTCAACAAACTTGCTACAACCGGAGGATTGAGAAAGAAACGATCGGGGTCTTAATCGTGAAGATTAGACATTGACTTGATTCGACTCGAATCAAGGGAAGGATCGAAGTGTATTTCAATTTTACTGCATTGTTGTAGTTGGTGATTGGTACATTCTTTCCTTGTTAAACATTTTGCAATTAAATAAAAACTTTCCTAATTTCAATTGAAATTAGGGGCAGACGTACTCCTGCGAGGACGATAGAGGAACTGCCTAAACAAATATCGTGTTCCTTATCGCTTTTACTTTATCGCATTTTCACTTGTTTTCGTTTATTTCCATTATTGAACAAATACTAAGGTTAGGTAAATATCGATCACCAAGTGTTCGATAAAATTACTCAATCACATTTTTGTTCATATTTTAGTGAAAACGTTCATTGTGAGTAACATACCATATTGTGTGTAATTGAGACAATCGAGATTTTCGTTAAAACGTAATTCATCACTTATCATTCTCATCCGTTTGGTTTAAAGCACATATCCGGTCCCCGATAACATAATCATCTTAGACGATTAAGTGATTCAGGGAAGTCACGTTTCAAATAGCTAAAATTGTCTTAGGTCGAAAAAGGTGGTCTATTCACCCCCCTCTAGACCAGTCCTATCGTCTAACAAGTGGTATCAGAGCTCCGGTTCATTCTAGTGCTTGATATAACTTTTTAGAAAATGGAGAATGGTCAAAAAGGGGCGTATACTAAAGCGCCCGTTTTCACTGGAGAAAACTATAATTATTGGAAAGACTGTATGTGCATTCATATCAACTCCGTTGATAGAAAAATTTGGGATGTCATCGTCAATGGTCCTATGGCTATCACCATAACCAACGATGCTGGCATCACAAGACCTAAACCTCAAGCACAATGGGATGAAAAAGATGAAAAAAATTACGGGTATGATTGGAAAGCTAGAAACATGATTATAGCTTCCTTAGGGGTTGATGAGTACTTTCGTGTGTCGCATTGCCAATCGGCTAAGGCAATGTGGGATGCATTACAAGTCGCCCATGAAGGAACTAATGATGTTAAGCTAGCTAGAATCAATACCTTAACGCAAGAGTTTGATCTCTTTCATATGAAGCATGGTGAAACCATTGCGGATATGCAAAAGAGATTTTCTCACATTATAAATCGATTACACACATTGGGACATATTACTCCCAATGTCGTAGCTACTAACAAAGTTTTGAGATGTCTTAGTAGGGAATGGCAACCGAAGGTCACGGCAATCAAAGAAGCCAATGATCTCACTACATTGGATCTCACAGCCTTATTCGGAAAGCTTGAAGAACATGAGCAAGACCTCATGAACCTAAACAAGCACGAAAAGAAAGAAAAGAAAGAAAAGTCAAAGGACACGGAAAAGAATTCCATTGCTTTAAAGGCTTCAAGTTCTAAGTCATCCACCAAAGATACATGTGATAGTGAGTCTAGTGATGAAGATGAAAGTCCGGATGAAGATATGGGATTATTCGTAAGAAGGTACAACAAGTATCTTCGAAAGAATGAAATTAAACACTCGGACAACAATCTAGTTGATTATAGACGTCAATCAAAGTCTAACAAGCAAGATGAGTACAAGAAGACCAAACCTAGAGGATCTTGTTACAACTGTGGAAAACCCGGTCATTACAAACCGGATTGCCCTTCACTAAAGAAAGATAAGACCAAAAGTAAACCTCAAAAGAAGCAATCAAAAGGAAGAAGAGCCTACATCGCTTGGGAAAGTGATAGTGACTCATCTAGCAAAGAAAGCTCAAGCGATGAAGAGGAAACCATCAACCTATGTCTCATGGCACATCAAAAGAAGAAAAAGATTGTAAGTCATGATAAATACAATAATGTTGATGCTATGTCTTATTTTGAATTAAAGCATGCCTTTGATACTTTGCATCATGAAGCTAAGGAAGCATTTCAACGCTTAGCTTCAAATAAAAGAATTTTTAAATACCTTGAGAAGAAAGTCTCCGATTCCGAGAAGGAATTAGTAACTCTCAAGGAATCTATGATCAAAAGTATCAAAGACACAAGCGTTGTTGACAAAGGTCCTTGGTTTAAGTGGGGAGGATGTGAAACTTGTCACATTTGGCAAAAAGAAGTTAAAACTATCAAAGCCAAATTAGACAAGGCCTCACAACCTAAAATCACATATGCTATTGATCGATCACATTTCAAAAAAAGTGTGATAAATCCGTATCAACGATACACTTATGTGATAAAAGATCAATCTAGTAAATGTGATGACTACTCAAACTCAAGATGTCTATATTGTTGCAAAAGGGGACATACCATTAAAAAATGTCGCTTTAGGAGGTTCTTGGTTCCCAAAGGCATTTTCAAATGGACTCCGAAAAGCAACCTTTGTTTCACTCACACACAAGGACCCAATGAAAATTGGGTACCTATTTCCCTTGTTTAAATTTGTAGGTGGAATGTCTTGAGCCATCCACTGGCTCAAGACATATGACGGATAACTTATCCTTATTCTTTGACTTTGTGGCTAAGAAGAAATGATTTGTAACCTACGGTGATTACAACTAGGATGGTGTGCCTTAAATAGGTGCGTCCTCAAAGATCCAATTGCCTGGCTTAAGAAAGAGAAAGAATTCCTCTCACTCGAGAAAAATGAAGAGGATGTGGATCAAGGATCTAAAGAAAAACTGGAAGACAAAATCAAGTAAAGAAAGTAATATTCATTTCGCTTGAAAATCCACTAAGGACAACCCTATGGAGAACATTCTACAAGATACATTAAAAGGAGTGACAACATGGTAAAGAATGAGAGCTCCTTAATTTTTATACAAAAATGAAAAGTTGAAATGAACATGGTAAGCTGATTGGTGTAAAAAGGTATAAGGTTATGTGAGGGCTAGTTTCTCATCTCCCTTGTATAAAGGTAATATCGTTTCAACCTTAAAACTCACTAGATACATATATGCCTCTTTGGTAAAGTTAATATTTTTGTTCATAAATATGACTATTCTGTGCATTAATTGGTCATAACATGCATGCATTCATTGCATACAGCCTAAATTTGAAATTTGCAAGCCTTAGGCCGACCTACTCCTTATGTGAGTCGACCTACTCAAAAATAGATTTTAAAAATTTAAGGCCAATGCGTCGACGCACCCACTGCATAGGTCGACGCATCGTTCGCAAAATTTCAAAATTAGGTTTCGTTATTAAGAGGGAACACAAAGCCATTTCATCCTTCTCCTCCTTTTTGCGCCGATCTCTCTCTCTCTCACAAACCCTAAGCATCTGTCAACTATTCCCTCTCACTCATCCATGGCTTCCCACAAATCATTGAGAAAGAGAGCAAGCAGAGAGGATTCCTCTTCTCAACAACAACCACCTGAAGTGGAAGATGCTTTATCTCTCATTCCTGATGCCCTTATGGAATCCTACTCTTCTCACTTCAAAAACCGAAAAGTCATCAAACAATTCATGCTGTTCACCGGAACTATACGAAGACTTCATCTTCAACAGGTAATGGAACTAATTGAATTTCAAAATCTGGGCACTTTTCTTGAACTGAGCCATGAGTACAATGAGGATCTGGTAAGGGTTTTCTATAACGGTATGCAAGGACACTTCCAAGGGAGTTCCTTCAACTTTCAGATGGGTACAACCACATACGCCATCACCGACAACACTTGGAGGCAATTGGGTCTATTTCCACTCCGTGAGAATGCCGTCAGGGTAACTGATACAAATGTGATGACCCAATTTGACTATAATGTTGCTCTGAACAACATGTTGAGGCGCCCTCATCCAGACCGTATAGTCCAAAGCAACTTGTTTCCTCGGTCCGCTACTACAGGTCTCTTGAACATTGTTGACAGAATTCTACAATGGATTGTGGCACGAATCATCCGACCCAAACAAGGTGGATATTCTCGTGTTGATCAGCAAGAAGTGTACTTAGTTTGGTTGATCAAGAGCCGAATTCCGGTCAATTGGCCTCATTTTATTGTGAAGCGCATGTTTGAATTAAAGGAATCAGGTAGAGGAACCGCTATTGGATATGCATCTCTTATCCAATGGGTGCTTAACAAAGTCAACATTTCATCTCAGCGGCTTCCAAAGAAGAGCATATCCGTTGACCAAGAATTCACCAAGAAGACACTGAATATGATGGGATTCTTCTACAATCGTGCCACGGGTGCCTATGGTGCTGTTCTACGAGGCAACAATCCAGATCTCAATAGAGAAGATGAGGAGGATATGAACATTGATGAAGAGGAAGATGTTGCAGGTGAAGATGAAGATGAAGATGTGGGTGCTGAAACTGGCGGCTCAAACATTACACAAATGATGGAGGCTATGCGTCTTCAACAAATTGAGAATCAGAATCTGATGAATGAGCGTCTTACTACCCTGACCACTCGTGTCACTGAGCAAGGTGCTCAATTTACAGCTTACTCCACACTTCAAGAGCAACGGTACAACACGCTCTATGGAATGATGGATGCTCAGAGCAACCAACTCTCCTCCTTCACAAACGCCTTCATGCAGCACTACCCATTCCCACAAGTTCATACAGCTCAACCACCACCACCGGCTCAAGAAGGAGATGATGATGCAAATGCCTAGTGCTTCCTTTTGATTTTCTTTGCATTCAACATTTCCATATTGTCATGAACATGTTATGGGTATTGTGTGACTTAATTTTATCTTCCGCTAGACATAATTCTACTGTACTTTGTGTTTGTGTAAGGATTTAAACTAAGCTATGTGCTTTTTCTGGTTTAGCTATTTATGTTATTTTGTCGTTTATTTTATCATTTAGCATTGTTTTATGTGAATGAATGCTTTATGATTATGATTCCAAAAGGGCTTGGAAATGATCAAAACTGAACTATGTTATTCCACCATATATGTATAATGCTATATATCTCTTTTTGATGTTGTCAAAGGGGGAGAAAACTGAGTGAATCAGCAAGCAATGGAAAACACATGCACCAAGATAGGGGGAGCACACAGAAAGGGGGAGCAAGAACCTCGGCTAAGCAATGCCTCGATACAAAGATTCAAATTTTTTTTGCAAAGATTCACAAGTTTTGCCATCATCAAAAAGGGGGAGTATGTGAGGGCAAGGTGTAGTTTTCATGACGTCAAAACATTTTGAATCAACTACAACCTAAATGGAATCTAAGAAACCGAGCAAATGCAACTAAGACAAGTATCTTTGACCACAAGACATTAATAGGTCGACTCATGGATGCAATAGGTCGACCTATTGCAAGCTGATTCTGAAAGATTCTAAGTAAGGAGTGAATGCGTCGATGCATTACATGCATAGGTCGACGCATGGAACTTTGAACTTATCTCGGGTATGCGCACGCTGACCCTTCAGGTCGACTCATTCAGCTTTTGAAACCTCAGGTGAAAGATGATTATGCGTCGACGCATGGATGGAGTAGGTCGACGCATGGAACCTTGGGGGAATCTCGGGTATGCGCACGCCGACCCTTTAGGTCAACGCAAGTGTCTCACATTCCTCATTTTCAGGTGCAACAAACTAAATAGGTCGACCTATGCAGAGAGCAGGTCGACCTGTCGCTCATTAAATTGGTTTTTCTGCTGTGTTCAAATTGGTTATGCATTAAGTGTGGTATAAATACTCAAGTGATCATTCTATGGCAAAAACAACAAGAAACGTGAAATATAGACTCAGCTTCTTCTCATCTTCAACCTTTCGCTTATTGATCGAGAATCACACATAATCATCTTTCTCGATCGAAGTAAGGAACGTGTGTTGATAAGGTTCGACGGTAGAGTTTGTCTTGTTTGAGATTCGACGGTAGACATTCATCTTGTTCGAGTGAAGAGTGTTGAGGGTGTTTCTTGTATAAAACCTTAGGGTTTTTCCTTCCTCATCAAAGATTTTGGGTTTGAAGGTTTTTGACGATCGATTTGCTTTGGTAACAATTTAGCCGTGCATAAGGGTTTGAGAGATTGAAGATCTACTCAACAAACTTGCTACAACTGGAGGATTGAGAAAGAAACGATCGGGGTCTTAATCGTGAAGATTAGACATCGACTTGATTCGACTTGAATCAAGGGAAGGATCGAAGTGTATTTCAATTTTACTGCATTGTTGTAGTTGGTGATTGGTACATTCTTTCCTTGTTAAACATTTTGCAATTAAATAAAAACTTTCCTAATTTCAATTGAAATTAGGGGCAGACGTACTTCTGCGAGGACGATAGAGGAACTGCCTAAACAAATATCGTGTTCCTTATCGCTTTTACTTTATCGCATTTTCACTTGTTTTCGTTTATTTCCATTATTGAACAAAAACTAAGGTTAGGTAAATATCGATCACCAAGTGTTCGATAAAATTACTCAATCACATTTTTGTTCATATTTTAGTGAAAACGTTCATTGTGAGTAACATACCATATTGTGTGTAATTGAGACAATCGAGATTTTCGTTAAAACGTAATTCATCACTTATCATTCTCATCCGTTTGGTTTATAGCACATATCCGGTCCCCGATAACATAATCATCTTAGACGATTAAGTGATTCAGGGAAGTCACGTTTCAAATAGCTAAAATTTTCTTAGGTCGAAAAAGGTGGTCTATTCACCCCCCTCTAGACCAGTCCTATCGTCTAACATAGAAGGGGAAAGTTTTTTATTTAAGATTTTTTTTAATTATATAAATTGATGACCTTAATTATATTTAAATTTTATTTTGATATTTTTTTAATTTTGAAAAAAAAAACTAAAATCATATAAAATTGATTAATAGTTACTCTCTTGTGTGAAGATTATTTAACTTTAAATGATTGTAATTAAATGAGTGGTTAAAACATATATAAGAAAATATTTATGAGAAATTAATTATTTTAATGAATTATTAAATTTATAATTAAAATTATTTAGTAAAACATTTTGTTTTAATTATTTAATTAAAATAAATACTAATTTATAAAATAAAAATAAAAAGTAGTTTAAGAGTTAATAATATATAATGGTAATAAGAGTTTTAAAAGTTTTAATATACTTTAAAGAATGTCAATTGAGATATTAATTCTAAAAAAATAACAACATATTTATTTGATAGTTTTTAATGTAAAATTTATTTGACATTTATATTTAAAATAAATATAGAATTCTATAAAATATAAAAATATCTTTACAAAATTTAAATCTGATATGTAGAAGGGGAAATTTTTTTATTTAAGATTGTTTTTTAATTATAAAAATTGATGACCTTAATGATATTTAAATTTTATTTTGATATTTTTTAATTTTGAAATAAAATTTAAAATCATTTATAATTGATTGATAGTTACTCTCTTGTGTGAAGAATATTCAACTTTAACTGACTGATTATAATTAAATGAGTGGTTAAAACATATATAAGAAAATATTTATGACAAATTTTTTATTTTAATGTATTATTAAGTTACTAATTAAAATTATTTAGTAAAACATTTAGTTTTAATTAATTAATTAAAATGACTACGAATTTATAAAATAAATAAAAAATAGTTTAAGAGTTATTAATATATAATGGTAATAAGAGGAATTTTTTTAAATAACCATGTATTAAAAAAATTTACGCAAATAACCACGTTTCGGAAAAAATTACGCAAATAATCAGGTTTCAGAATACGTTAACACCAAGGCGTCATGTGAGATGGCGTCACCATTGTACCAAATGAAGGGAGGCGCCATTTGAGATGACTCCTACTAAGGGAGGCGCCATTTGAGATGGCTCCTAAGTGCAGCTTTTCTGCAACAAGCCATCTCAGATGGCGCCTTGGTGCTTTTTTGTTTTTTTTTTGGTTTCCTTAAATAACTGAAAATTGACACTTGAACAAAGACGACAAAGATTTCCATTAAGATAAAACGATTACATAATAGGAATAGAATTACATAAAATTTAATTATCGTTCGGATTTTGAAAACGACTATTGCGAGATCGCCTAGTTCGTTGTTGCACTCTAGGACCTTCATGTTGTGGTTGGGTTGAGGGCCCCGTGAAATCAATGCGTTCAGCGTCCATGTAATCCATCAAATAAAAATCTTCCGAAGTCCCGCTTGCAAATAATCGTTGACCCATATTGTCAAAATTTTGTCGCATCGGTGGGGGGTGGGATCAATGGGTAAGTTGGAATTGGATTTTGTGGAGTTTGGTACATATAAGTTTGTTGGCCAGTATGGTGTGATGGTTGGCTATAGGTGGGGTCGGTTGGGGAATATTGTTCATGCATGCCCATGTCTGGGTTAGGGTATGATGAAGGGCCCGCACCGTCGCTTCGAAAGTATTGTCTTTGTTCTTGGTATTGTGGTTGTGTGTGGGGCATGTCGGTGTATTGGGGTTGGGTGCTTGTGGATCTACGTCGCCGTTGTGTTTGATGGGAGGTTTGGTGTTGGTATTGTTGTTGGGTGGTGAACGGTTGTTGGTATTCTGGTTGGTTTACTTGTAGGGTGGTGTGTGTTGGTTGGTATTGTTGTTGTTGATTTGATGTCGATGCCCAACGTGTGCGTGGGTCGACCAAATACCTCGGCTCAGCCACAAACATCTCAGGGTTAGTAACCATTCTGTACCATGACATATATTGACGTGTGTGTTGCATAGGATGCTCATCGGGGAAAATAGGAAACAACAACACATGTCGGGCACGTCTCCTCCACATCCTACAGCATTCCAGTGCAAAATTTTGCCAGTTAACAATATCCCACTGACCGTCGACCCTTTTTTGATGCCAAGGATCCAAACAAGTTGGGTCAGGCGGAATATCTTGAAGCATGCCGAACTGCATAAGAAGCAACCAAACATCATCATAATGTAATTTCTAGCTTTTATTATTTTTTCTTCCTCGGTTGAATTGTCATTCAATTGAAGACTTTCATAATGATCCTTAAGTTGAGTAAAAAAAATACCTTGTCCCCTCGCATCACCTTGACCTAACATATCTTTGCCCAACAATTCCTCACATAGATTATTGGGTAGTTGAACAGGACCATTCACCTCGTTACCGTCAATGGGAAGACCCAACAGCATGTAAACATCTTCTAAGGTGACGGTGCATTCACCAGTGGGGAGATGAAACGTGTGTGTTTCTGGTATCCATCTTTCTAACAGTGCAAGTATGAACCTCGTGTCAATTGTTATGTTTTAAATGTTTATCACATGTCCAAAACCTGCTTGTATTAAATATGGTATGATAATAGGATCGGGAGACAAAAAACCGTGTCGACGACATCGAAATCTTTCGGGATCCTAAACAAAAAAATAATAATATGTAAAATATACGAACGTGTAAAATATGCGATAACATAAAATATACGAATTAATATGTAAAACTCACAAATTCGGCAATGTTTGCTATTGTGCCTCTGTGTTTCTCGCCCATAGTGAGAAGAGCCATAATGGAAAGTTTGATCGAAATTATATGAGTGTGTAGTAGAGATTGTTAGAAGTGATGATGAAAAATAAAATCATACAAGTGTATTTATAGGAGATAGTTTGCATGGACAATTTAATGAGGTGGGTGGAATTGCATGCATGCTTGGCACTTGTCACGAGCAAGCCATATGAGATGGCGCCTCCCTTCCACAAAATACACTAAGGCGCCATTCAAGATGGCTTAGTGCAGGCTATGCTATTTAGACTAGGCCGCAGCATGTGTAAGAATAGGTGGCAGAGTGTGTAAGAGTGCGTAAGAGTAGGCTGAGCTCGGAATCATGACCAAAAAGGTGAGAAGGCGCCATCTCATATGGCGACTTAGTATTTTTTTTGTACAAAGGCTCCATCTCATATGGCTTGCTCGTGATTCTTATTTTTTTTTCCTGTACACCTATATATATCAGATGAAATGAATAGCTCTGTACTCAAACATAACTCTTAAACTCTCAAACACTAAAACAACAAGATGGCCTCTGCACCTCAATATATTATTAATGCACACATCAATGGTGAGACTTACCAATTTGATGCATCTGGTTTTTTATTTCGAAACACTGAAGTTACCCAATTTTGTTTAAGTTGAAAATCTAACTTCGTACATTTCAAAAATCTATTGGAGATCAATCTATCCCGAGGTACAGTTTTACAGATCTTCTATCAACATCCGGTCTTTTTTGGAGATCAAACAAAATTTTACCAGGTGGAGGTTAAGGATGATGAAGATTTACAAAACATGTTTTATAATCATGGATTTTCTGGATACGACTCCATTGAGTTATATGTTCTGCTCCAACAACCAAACGAGAGCCAGGTCGTTGATCCCATCGAAGTAGAACAAGCTGAGGTCGATGTAATTGATGAAGACGAAGAAGATCCAGAGTTAGCATTTGATGACATGGTGAACGATGAGTCTGAAGAAGATGTTGAAGGTGTAATACCTCCAATTTCAACATACACACCGCCGTCTCACATGTCGAACGTTGACATGGCCGGTGATGAACCCTCATCAGACATATTCCACAACGTCTGCATGCAGTCAGATGCAACTTTAAAAGAGAAAGATAGTTTTCGTTCGAAGGATGAGTGCATGCAAGCAATAAAAAAGTTCCACATGTTAAACTCTATGGATTTTAAAGTGGACCGAACAAATGCAGAACGGTACAAAATCAAATGTACCAATACTGAGTGTTTGTTCAAGCTCACTGCTTCATACAGGTTGAGAAGTGATTCATGGGTGATAGGCAAAATTTCTCAACCTCACACTTGCATCAACTCTTCTCGCTCGCAAGATCATCGTAAGTTAAGTTACGATCTGATATGTCAAGAAATCTTACCTCTCATCAACAATGATCCATCGTTGAAGGTGAGAACAATAATTTCTCACATCACTAAAGTATACAACTATACGCCCTCGTACAGGAAAGCATGGTTAGCAAAAACCAAGGCGATTGAACAAGTATACGGTAATTGGGAGGAATCATACAAAGAGTTACCCCGCTACTTAAATGCACTCTGCACTTATGCTCCTGGTACTGTTTATGAGATGGAAACATTGCCCGCGTATGCCCCAAATGGTACTCTTGTCAGCGGAAATGGAATATTTCGTCGTCTATTCTGGGCCTTCCAACCTTGCATCAGAGGGTTTGCATTCTGCAAACCTATTATTCAAATAGATGGAACTTGGTTGTACGGAAAATACAAAGGCACCCTACTGATGGCAGTCGCACAAGACGGAAACAGCAACGTCTTCCCAATTGCATTCGCTCTAGTCGATGGAGAGACCGGTGGAGGTTGGAGTTTCTTTCTCAAAAATCTCAGAACACACGTGGCTCCGCAAGCTGGTCTCTGTTTGATCTCTGATAGACATGCTTCTATTGTGAGTGCATACAATAACCCGGATAATGGTTGGCATGACCCCCTTTCTACGCATGTCTTCTGCATTAGACATATTGTACAAAATTTCACGCGAGAAATTAAAGATAGGGCTCTTCGAAAATTGGTTATGAACGCAGGGTATGCATTAACTCAACCATCTTTCAAACATTACCGTAGAGAGATCAGACTGTCAAATCCAGATGCAGGTACTTGGATTGATAATATTCCAGTGGAGAAGTGGACTAGGTCATACGACAATGGACATCGATGGGGACACATGACAACAAATCTTGTTGAATCAATGAACGGTGTCTTCAAAGGCATACGACACCTCCCTGTAACCGCTTTGGTAAAATCAACATATTTTAGGATGGCTTCATTGTTTGCACAAAGAGGTGAAAGGTGGGACGCTGTGTTACGAGCTGGACAATTGTGGAGTGAATGTTGCACAAGATTTATCAAGGCAGAAGGTGCGAAGGCCAACACACATATGGTTACAAGGTTTGACCGACATAACCAAAATTTCATGGTCAGAGAGACAATCGACCACGGCGAAGGGCTACCAAGACAAGAGTATAGGGTTCTACTAGAAGAACGTTGGTGTGATTGCGGCAAGTTTCAGGCATTTCGTATGCCTTGCTCCCATGTCATTGCAACATGTGCCCATTCTCACTTAGATGCATTAGCACTCCTGTCTCCCATTTACAAGTTTGAGACCTTGCTCCACGTATACAACAATGGCTTTGCAGTGGTAGCAAAAGAGGATTATTGGCCTGCGTACGAGGGAGAAATTGTTTGGCACAACGACCAAATGCGGAGAAATAAAAAGGGTCGTCCCAAAAGCAAGCGTATCACAACTGAAATGGACGAGCTCAATAAGCTAGAAAGAAAGTGTGGTTTATGTCGCCAAGTCGGACACAATAAAAAAAATTGTCCTAATCATGCAAGTGGTTCTTAGAATTGAATTTTGTATGCACACTTCTTTTAAGATCTAAACATGTCTTCTTTTCATTAAGAGCATTTGTTACAACACATATCATTGTTAGAAATTAAATGGCATAATGACTTAAAAACAACACATACAACGGATACAAAA
This sequence comes from Vicia villosa, assembly GCF_029867415.1. Lineage (NCBI taxonomy): Eukaryota > Viridiplantae > Streptophyta > Magnoliopsida > Fabales > Fabaceae > Vicia > Vicia villosa. Next base: position 89,762 of record NW_026704949.1, read on the forward strand.
AAACGCCAACAACACGACAAGTTATCTAAGATATAACAAGCACCAAAAAAATGTCATCAGAACCGTGCATCATCATCATTACGTCTCTGTCTCTTTCAACTTCCTCCAACCAAGTGCGAGACGTTCCAGTCGCAAGTGATATGGCAGTTCTTCTTCTCTGGATTCTTCTAATTTCTTCGCCTGTTGGGATGTCGTCATCTAACCAGCGTTTCAACTCTCTCTTTAGACGCTCCATGGAATGGATGTTCCAAAATTTCATTTTAATCGGCGGTTTAACGACCGAGAAAAATACATACCCATCTCTTGTGAAAATCTCAGAAGCCATGATGATAAAATTTGGGAGAAAATGAGAAGATTTAGTGAGAAAGTGTGAAGAATGGTGGAGAAATGGGGTATTATTTATAGAAGAGACAGATACAAGGAGGAGCCATATGAGATGGCTCCTCCTCCTAAAAGATGAAGGGAGGCGCCATTTGACATGGCTTGTTGTACTTAGTGTGCCATGTCAAACGGCGCCGAGGTGTAAAAAAAAGGGGTCACGCCATTTGAGATGGTACCTTCGTGTCTACATATTCTGAAACCTAGTTATTTGCGTAATTTTTTCCGAAACGTGGTTATTTGCGTAATTTTTTTTTAATACATGGTTATTTAAAAAAAAATTCTAATAAGAGTTATAAAAGTTTTTATATACTCTAAAGAATAACAAAAGTATTAATATAAATATGAATTAATATATATTTGGGAGTTACCAAATATTAATTAATATAATTATGAATTATATTATATAAATACGATTAATGAAGGATACTCCACAGTTTTTTTTTTTGAAATAATACTCCACCATTTTAACAAAATTAATTTAGTAATAAAGAAAATTGATTTGGAGTTAGTGTAGAACTAGTGTCTTACCCGTGCGTTCGCACGGGTACCCGTCGTTTTCGCGCATTGTGATTGAGAAAAATAAAAGATATTAATAAAAGATTAAACTTTGGTTAAAATCGAAAAAGTTATAAAATAGTAATATTAAAAAATAAATGGATTATTTATAGAAAGGCCCATACAACCAATAAAATAAATTGTACGATTAATAAAAAATATCATACAATACATATACAATGAGAAATTTATGGAAAAAAATAGATACAAATTAAGAATTCATTTTTATAAAAAAAAAACAATATTATTATTTTTAAAATTTATAAAAAGGCTCGATTTCATAAACCAAATATACTCCTACAAGTTTTAACATTTTATTGTTTGCAATGATTTCTAAAATAAAATATAAGAGTAAAATAAAAAAATATATATAAAAATTAAATACATTGAAACATTCTTCTTTAACATTAATTTTCTTATAAATTTATTTATATAAGAGTATATTTATTTAATCTTCAACCGATGTATTAATTGAATTTAATAATCTAAATTGTCGATAGACAGTTTAATGACTTTAATCTATGATATCATCTCAAAACTACTAATTAGTAGTTCTTTAAAAAAATATGTGCTCATTGTTTGGTTGAGATAGTCATCATTATGTCATTAACTATCCATGGATGAATGCCATTAAATATAAACTATGATATTAAATGTGTACATTTTTAGACCAATTTAATTAAGACAAATTTTTAGACCAATTTAATTAAGACAAATAAGGTGGCTAAAGTTATCCAATATTTTTCGTTGGGTTATGAAATTGTCCCCCTAAACAAAACCATATATTGCTTTACATTCAAACTAATATTAGTATATTGCTTTACATTTAAACTAATATTGATTGCTTCGTGCATAGAAAACTTAAACTGATAGTACACTGCATATCAAACCGTACAAAATTAACCGACTACAATATTAGCAGATTTGGTCTACTCATCTATTAATGTATAAATGAATACATGATTAAATAATCGCAACACTATAGAAACACTTAAATCATCAATCAGAACAATAATTTGAATAAAGAAAATTACATGTTTCAATTCAACCACACACCTCTTAAAAAAAACAAAAACAGACAGTCACACACAAAGCAAAAATCACTCTTTATTTATAAGATACTCATAGTGAAGTGAAGTAGAGTAGTTTTCTGACAAGAAGACAATTCCACCGCAAACCATGGCCCTAATCCACAATGAATTTTCTTTCTTTAATTTATTCTACAGATAGTACTGGTTTTTTCTTTTCAAGCAGCCGGTGACTGTGTAATTGAAGCTATCATTCCTAATGCAACACAAGGTTGGTGAGTAGGTACCTATATCAAGCATCAACAACCAAACAAATCATAAATTAATTAATGAACTCTACTCACTCACTCAATCACAGAACAAAATCAAACATAGTTAGAACAAATCAGATCAACCTATCATAATAAAACACACTGTGATGTTATTGGTTATATTAAAAAACACCTCAAGTATCATATGATTAAACGTAAAGAAAAATCATGTTTGTAAAATCAAGTTGAAATAGAAGACACATGCAGGACTAACAGATTAGGAATTTAAATTCCTACAATTAACAGCCAATAGAAACTTGTACAGACTGAGAATGGATCACTAACCTGGAACATCTTCAAAAACTTGACGCTTGTACCCTTTGCACCAGTAAAACAAAACGCTACCAAAAAAAATTTATGTGAAGAACCTGCCAAGTAAAAGAAAATTAGTTTTCTACCCGTTGCTTTTTACTTGTGGGTAGGTGGAGGGTTAGGGAAAAAATGTAACCTTCATTTGCATTATCAGATAAGCAAAGATGCTGATAACCCACACCACAATTCAACATATTTCCAATGAAACTCTGATAAGAAACATAGTGAAACAAATTTCAACTGAGACATATGCAATCTAACTTATGAAAATGAAAAAATCACATGAACCTTCAGTTGTAATGTTATCAATGACCATTAGAATCATATACTACTATTTGATTAGGTTGGTAACAGTAATTTTTGTATACAATTATGAAGTTACGTAGATGCAGGTCAGGGATAGAAAGTCATTAAACTGAGCTTTAAATAAATAATCAATATAAAACTAATTTACCATACATACCTGTACTTAGAAACATTGAATAACTGCTTTGGAAACTACAATCCTTATTAGAAACAACTTTATATCATAGAAATTTAAACCCAAGCAAGCAGCAGCCATATTTCCATATTTATAAAATTGTTTTCAGATCAAGGCAAACTGAGATATCTTTTTACCTCAACAACAAATACCAAAGGTCATTTAAATAAGAATGCATGAAGAGATACTTACACCGGGAGTCTCGAGACCGACCTTCTTGCATTGTTAAAGTTTTAGCTTCAGATTGTTTGGGACAGATTGTTGTTAGTAATCTGGGGAATGCCTCTCAACAATCAACAAACACAACTAATCCAATCTGACCCGCATACACACATTAAACCAACTTAAGTCATTCATCACATTCAATGTCCAAATAGTGATGCGCATATTAACTTGATGCTAAATTGTAAACAATCATCAAATTTCTCACCTAAATTCAAATCCAAGCTATGTCACAGCTGCCATGTTTTGCAACTACATTCCCACCTGTCAATATTGATTAACTCAGTCGAGTCACCACAAACTTCGTATGTACTTCCGACCAATAATAAGCATGAAATGAACCTTCAAATTTTTCAGCGATCGAATATAATTACATCAACCATACAAAACAAATGTTTTAAACAATGGCATATAAAATCCAAAAGTCATAGAACTTAAGGCAAATGAGGCCCAAAGAATTTGCAACAACCTGTGATCATTCTGGCTGTCTCAATAACTGAACTTGGTAATCCTGCCTCTTCGGCTAAGAGAGGCCCATAATGGGGGATATGCTTCGGTCCTTCCTTAAGTTGAAACTAATTAAAGAAAAATATTAGTTTGAAGATAGTAATCTGATGCAAGAGAAAAAGGATAGAGAATTAGAGATACCACCTTGAACTCCAAATGGTTGCTTTTTAATTCGACATGAAAGTGATGAATTTTCACGTTATGATAGATTGTTGCTAATTCCGATATATTCTCCATATGAGTGGCAAATATGGTATACCTGAAGGAAGATGATAAATATGGCTAAGAAGACCGGAAGGTTAATCATATAAATATGTTCCTTTGATGAGAAAACCTTTTGCAGTCACCAACTGTCTTGCAATAAACAATTCAATACCAAAGCACTGATGCAAACTTTAGCCCCAAATTTTCAAGTGTTTTAATGTCTGCTTTGATAAGTAAAAGTAAAATAAACTAAACTCAAGCCAGAATTCTTACAGGTTAATTCCAAACTTTACCACAATCTAAACCTGCATAAAACACCTCAGTTTCTCCTCCCATTTATAAGCCTGCACAACAAAAATTAAACACATCAGATGTCGACTGTTTCAAGGATTGTGCTAATAGCATGTGAGCAACCAACTACAGCCAGAGTACCTGGATTGAAAAGAATTAAAGCTATTATTATCAAAACTTCTCGAAAAGGTGGAAAACCTAACGGCAAAGGGCAATTAACCCTTCGTATTAGTCGTCTATATCGTTGGAATCTAAGATTTATACAACATAGAAGCGAATTGTAAGTAAGTGCGCCTATGAACCGTTAGCTTAATTGGAGAAATCCAAATTGAAACGAACCGCCACCATGACATTCAAAGCATAAACGAAATCAAAATACTACAAAAAGGTTAGTGCCATGAATGAAACATACCGACAGTGCAGTTTACAGTTTACCTGATGTACGGTACGGAAACAAAGAACCCCAGTCACTGATAGTTCAAGCCTTTTAAGAATAGTTTGCAACTTCTATGAGGAACATTCCATCTATAGGAAGAGGTCAATATTAGAGACCAAACTATAGCATTTAATACATAAGGTAAACAATAATCAGTATGTTATAGAAAAAACATGAAAGGGTGACAAAAGGAAATGGCAGTGATATAGAGTGAATGGAAGAAAAAGGGGCAGCAACATTAATTCGTTGTTATAGAAATATTTGTGCATCAGTTTAAATCATGAATTTGATTGGTGAAAAACAAACTAATTAAAAAAAACACATGTGATCTAATAAATCCGAACACATTTATACTATAAGCAAGATATTAATAAATACATACACCCTACACCAATTTCTATCTTATTTGTCAACAAATACAAGTTTTGACAAATACTACAACTTGAATTTAAAATATAAATTTTACAAAATATATGACATGAGTCTGTTTGTATGTAAGAAACTATACTGATAAAGAGGTTGAGTTTTATGAAGTCTATAAGGAAATTCATTCAGCAAGAATGAAAGAGTAATGCTCATAACTACAAAATTACCTTTTTCATCCTAAATGATATCACAGTGAGCACATTGAATCATGTCAAATGATAATGATGGATACGGAAGCTGTCTTACAACGAAGTTGCCAATCATGGCAGGAAGGCCTCTCTCAAGAGACAATTGAACTTGCTGCCAGTTGTCTCATATCCTGCAACACAAACCGCCATTATGTTAAGTTACAACAATTAAGCTCCAAAGCTACCAAATACACAATTAATGTCCAGTGTTGTTCGAACCTGTTATATTATGAGCTAAATATATCAGTCACGTATTGAATCGGAGACCACAGGACCGACAATGTTCATAGTCTTAAGGAAAATATTAAGAATTTCGTTGGGACAGAAGGTGATATTCTTAGCATTTCCCTTGCTGCATGAAGCCTTATGATTCCTAATATTGTCCTTGCATGCATCTCCCATGTTTGAATTGGACATTTTATCTGGTACTTCGATAAAAACTGATGGAGAAACATTATCTCCCTTATCAATGCAAGCCAGTGGTTGCGTCCTGTAGAACTTGTGAGCTCTGGAAACTCCAGCACAACTCCCTCTGATCTGGAAGTCAAACAACAATATACAACATATATTGTGCAAATCTCATCATTACATAATAACTTAGTGTACATATATTTAATATAACAATAAAAAGAGATATGGATATAACATAAACTGCTATGCTATAATAATAGTGTAGTGTACTTACAAATCAGATGATTCAGTCACTATACCCTTGTCAGATGAAGTTTAAGTCAGAAATTTGCCATTCATTCATAATTAAGATAAAATAGATGACATTTTGGTTCTAAAATTACTTACATTTTTATCAATAAATATCAGCTCCAAGTAATCAATTGCGGTTGCGACGCACCAATATGGCCAACAGCAACAGGGTTCATCAGCATTGAATTTGACCACTGCGACGCACCAATATGGCCAATAGCAACAGGGTTCATCAGCATTGAATTTGACCACTGCGACATTAGTCCCTAAATATTCAGCGGCCTCTGTGTTGAAATCCCCAATTCTCTCTCGATTGCAAGTTCCCTCCTCACTTCTTCCTCCAATTCCATCCTCCGCAAAAAATGATCGCAAATCGAATCACAATCTGAAATACAAATAATCAACAAAACAACAACTCTGTAATAGATAATCGAACAAAAGAGGAATTCGAAAAATGTGTGAATACTTGCCTTACCGGATTCGTCGACGGAAATGATAGAACAATAGTAAAACTCCACAGTTGCTGCAGAACTCAACCACCATCAGTGTGAGTGGCAACAGCAAATGTCCATGCCTCCGTTCCAGTCATCGTAAATTCGTGATCACCGACCATTCTCGACAAACCGCTTGTCCTTCCACTTGTCAGCAATAAATAACAAACTTTTCTATATTCCAATCACCGTCACATCATCTCAGCAGCCATATACATCAAGCTAACTGGTGTCTAAATTCAAAAACAAAGCCCATGATGAGGTGTCGTAATTTGCAAGGAAGGCAGCACAAGCACCAAAGCTTGTCTTGTAAAGATGTACCTACGATTACATTAACAAATAAAATCAAATGAATGTTCAACATATTAGTAAATTGGCTTTTTTTATAAGAACCACCTCGGCATTGTCTTTACCTCAAGGTTTTTTCCAGGCCATGACACTGTCGGATCCACGGACACTAAAGCTGATTCGCATTGCTTTATTTCTCTATGTAAATTTCTTAGAAGCCCCCATTTTGGCTCATTTGTAAGTCCTGATATAATGGTAGAGTTGAACAAACAAACATCAATATATTTAACTATCCCCATTCGAAGCATGTAAACGATTTAAACCTTAATACTGCATATCGTATTCATCGATAGGAGCATCGTAGTCATAGCTTGTGGCCACAATACTTAAAACTATATACCATTTGGTTCTGAGTTGTGTCTTTAGTAAAATGATACACGTGGATTAGATGATCAAATGAAGAAAATAGAAAGAAGCAAATAATTCAAGACAAACAACACAAACTGACCTTGGTTCCTTCAAACCGACCAATGTGCTCAATCATAGTAAGGGCATCAGCCATTATCTGGACGGGATGCTTGTAGTCTGTCAAACCATTGATCCTCAATGGATCTCTTATACATCTGCAGATACTAACAAATTCCAAAACAAACATACACTAAACAAAACTCAAAAATTTTAATGAAAAAAATTTAAAAAAATTAACGTCAAAATCCATAAAAACTATTGATGAAAAGAACCTGTTCCGGTCATCGAACATGTGCTTTGGAAGCGAATTCTTCGCTGGGAAGAACATAATCTTCTTCTTCGTTAGCAATATTTTCACCGAGAATTACAACATTCAAATGAGGAATTTTATCAGCACCAGATGGAAGAATCTTCATCGATTCCAAATGGCTTTAAGTAATTGTTAGTTCAATGGTTCGAAGCCATCAAATTCGTTCTTCCATTTCCACAATTAATGTTACAGAGAAGAGAAGCAGAAGAAGAACAAAATCACAATAGGGATCGATTGAAGAAGAAAAGGGTTAGAATTTGGGGAAATTTTGTTACCCGTGCGAGAGAGAAAGGATGAGAAAGGATGGTTGGATATGAAGATTGAAACGTGATTGTAACCGCTGATGAATGGTTGTGAACGATAAAATTGGATTGAATGAAATAAAGGAAATAGAAAATTGGAAGAAGAAACACTGTAACTGTCAAAGCTGATGTGGATTATTGTGGGAAGAGATGCTGATGTGGATAGCCTAAGAAAGTCTCAAATGGTAGACTTTTCTTATATGATAGATAGTTGAAAATAGAGTAAATGTAAAATTGTGTAAAATTGATTATAGGTAGATTTCTAATATGAGGGTATGAATTAATGATGGTTGAATTCTGTTTTCATAAAATTGATAATGGTAGCATTTGGTATAAGCACCATTTTTTTTTTTTGAGATTGTACTCCACAGTTTTTAAAAAATATATTTAATAATTAAAAAATTGACTTGAAGTTAATGTGGAGAATTTGAAAAAAAATATATAAAAAATTGATTTTTAAAACTCATAATTCATTTATTTCATTTATTTACTAATTATTAACTAAATTACTCACAATCTTTTATTTTTTAGTTTAAATAAAATATTATTAATCATTTATAACAATAGTTTGAATTTTTTTAACAATTTAATAAAATATAAAGTCATAATGAATATATTTTCATTTTTAAATCTAAAATAAATTAAATAATAAGGGCTTTTAATATTATTATTCCTAGCTCAACTATTATACATAAAATTAATAACAATTGTTTTATTTTATTTTTAATAAGATGTAGTGATTTGTTGTCATTATATTTATTATAATTAATCCAAAAATTATAATATTAATTAATTAATGATTGAAAATATGAATGAAATAAGTAAGATATATAATTTCTGGTTACAATATTAAAAATTTAATAATATTAGAATTAGATATTTTTATAAAATTAATTTATTAATGATTGAAAAAATGAATGAAATAAGTAAGGTTTGGATATTAAAAAAATTTGATTTTTAATACACATAATTTCTTTTATTTCATTTATTTATCAATTATTAACTAAATTGCTTACAATAATTTTATCTTTTAATTTAAATAAAATATTATTAATCATTTATATTAATAGTTTGAATTTTTTTAACAAATTAATAAAATATAAACTTATAATAAATTTATTTTTATTTTAAAATCTAAAATAAATTAAATAATAAGGATTTTTAATATTATTATTCCTAGCTCAACTATTATATATAAAATAAATAAAAATTACTAGATTTTTTTCTTTTAATAATATGTAGTGATTTGTTGTCATTAAATTTATTATAATTAATTCAAAAATTATAATATTAATTAATTAATAATTGAAAAAATGAATGAAATAAGTAAGTTTTTTAAGGACTTTTAATATTATTATTCCTAGCCCAACTATTATATATAAAATTAATAAGAATTATTTGATATTTTCTGTTAATAATATGTAGTGATTGGTTGTCATTAAATTTATGATTTTTTCTTTTAATAATATGTAGTGATTGGTTTTCATTAAATTAATTATGATTAATTCAAAATTTATAATATTAATTAATTAATTATTGAAAAAATGAATGAAATAAGTAAGTTTTTTAAGGACTTTTAATATTATTATTCCTAGCTCAACTATTATTATTATATATAAAATTAATAACAATTTTTTGATTTTTTCTTTTAATAATATGTAGTGATTGGTTGTTATTAAATTTATTATGATTAATTCAAAATCATAATATTAATTAATTAATGATTGAAAAAATGAATGAAATAAATAATATTTTTAATTTTTGGTTACAATATTAAAATTTAATAATATTAAAATTAGATCTTTTTATAAAATTAATTAATTAATAGTATTGAATTGGAGTTGGTGTGGAGAATTAGAAAAAAGAGTAGTATTAAAATTAAAAAATTTAATATTTTATTATTATTATTATTATTATTATTATTATTATTATTATTATTATTATTATTATTATTAGGTTTGTATAATTAGGGTTTTGTTACCAAGATGACATGTGCCTTCGATTATTGTAAAGATGAAAAGTGGGTAGAATTATGGTTTGGATTGTTGTAAAGATGACATGTGGCTAGGGTTGTCATCGTGACTTCTTTAAATTTATAGTAAGTAGATTTCACCTAGGTCAATGCCAACAATCGTGATGAAATGTGAAGGAAAACTTTTTTTTAAACTTAAATATATTACTACATGTGAATGTCAATATTTTGTCAGCAATATGTGAAACAAGAAGTTATGTCAACATGTTAAGCTAAATGCTAATAAGAAGCAACATGTTAAGAAAAATGTCGCGCAGTATGTGAGACATTATGTCTCCCTCTATATTTTTGGTGTGGCAGAATGATTGTTTAATCATTCATATACCTTTGTAATTGTCCAAACACTTAAAAGAGTTTAAGTGAAAAGTCTGAATTGAAGTTCACATAATATTAGAGAAAAAAGATATTGAACTATTGTCTATTAAGAATGAATGTAAAATTAGAGAAAAAATATATTAAACTATTAAGAATGAATTTTTTTATTGGGCTGCTAACCCAAAACATTGTTGACTTTGCACGCATAATGCATGCTTATATATTAATGCAACAAAAAGAGTTCATAAGAGTTCCTCGTCCCTTATAATACAAAGTTAATAATACAACATATAAATGCAAGAATATATAACGAGATTTAATAACTTTATAATATCAGCTCCATAACCATCAATATTTATTGAATTAGTTAATACCAATAAGTTTTCCTTCGTTTTCTGTCACGACACAAGCCCATCCTAAGTAGACTTCACTCAATTTTTCCAAGTCATCTCTTGATCAACACATTGACTAGTCCTAGCATTGAATTACATAAGAACAAGGGCACTTGCACATTGATCGTTATATATATATATATATATATATATATATATATATATATATATATATATATATATATATATATATATATATATATATATATATATATATATATATATATATATATATATATATATATATATATATATATATATATATATATATATATATATATATATATATATATATATATATATATGAGGAGGGTTATATTTACTCCAGAAGTAAGTTATTATAACTTACTCCAAATCTAGACCATTGATTCTTTTCAATCTAGTGGTTAAAAATAATAAGTAATTAAATGTGGAGAGAGAAAACTATTACTTATTATTTTTAACCATTAAATTGAAAAGAATCAATGGTCTAGATTTGGAGTAAGTTATAATAACTTACTCCTGAAGTAAATATATATATATATATATATATATATATATATATATATATATATATATATATATATATATATAATTATTCAAAAAATGTAATACTTTTATAATGAAGGATTGAGTTATATAAAAAAAATTGTATTATAAGTTATTTTACATTACCATACTAACTAATTATTCTTTTTCATGTCACTAATAAATAATAATTTTATAAATTAACACATAATTTATCATTTTAATACAAAAATAAATATATTTTTTAAACTGTGTAGAGTGCTCTAAAAAAATATAATTTAAAACAAAAAGACTAGTTATTATATATTTATTTATCACTACAGAAATTACTTACAAGTTTTACTATAAGAAAGAAAAAAACAATATTCTATTAAATTTTGAAAAGAATGACAAAATACCAATAATTTTCTATTCAAGTGACAAATTAAAATGAATTTACTTGATAAAATATCAAATATTTTCAAGATTTTATGAAATTTATACATTTGATTTACTTAAAAATGACTATTAGTGTGATGGTTAAATAAATAAAATTTAATGTTTACAAAAAATACTAATAAACAAAATAATATATCATGCACTCTTTAGTTTAACAAAAAGTATCATGTATCTTCTTCCCATATTGAGTTCTTGTATTTTCTCTTCTTGTTCAATAACAAAACTATCATGTATATATCTCTTATTAAGAACAACTCCACTTCGAGTATGGAACTATCATCTAACTCGAAGTAAATATATAAAAATACACTTATATTATCAGATACCTCATCTATACGTTTTGGTGTTTTCCATTACTATCAAATTTGAAGGTACGGAGTATGTTGATACATGGGCAACGAAAGTTGTTTCTCTCTTAATTGATGAATCAGAGAGAAAAAGGAAATGTAAAATGAAGAATTATTATTTCAACTCTTAATCCTATAGGTTGGGCTCAGTCTCATTATATAGGCTCATTTGATTCGAGTTTATAAAGGAATTATCTAACAAATTGAAACCAAATAATGGGCCAAGATGAAGAGGCTTGGTGAATAAGTCTGCAACTTGGTTTTTGCAGTCAATGGGTATAAGATGGATGATTTTTGCTTGTATTTTTTCTCGTACAATGTGATAATTCATTTTTATGTGTTTGTTCCTTTCGTGAAAAACCGAGTTAGAGGCAATGGCAAATGGTGTTCTTGTACAATATTGTTATGTGCTGAGGATGAGGGATAGAGAAATCGTTCAACAAATAAAAGTCCATTGAGCTTCACGTGATGTATTGTCAAGCTCTCTATACTCGACTTCTGAGGAGGATTTTGATGCGACTTGTTGCTTTTTTCTTTTCCAACATACCAGGCTTGCTCTAAGGTAGAAGTTGAAATCAATAATTGATCTCTATAGTGATTGAGAAGGCATCCATGGTCAAAGTTTCTAAACCCTTTGAGGCTTTATACAGCTTTGAAAAATAATCCTAGATATATATCTCAAAACTCTTGTGGTTGCTTGTATATGACTAATTGTTGGCCTTGATAAGTATTACTTAATCTTCATAGAGAATAGCTTATATCAAGACATGAATGCAATATATAAAAAAGATTACCTATAAGGCTTTTGAAGTGGATTGAACCATTCAGTGGAGGATCTTTGTTAATGTCTAGCTTGTAGTTTGGATCCATTAGGGTAGAAGCATGTTTGGTTTCTAGTAACCCTACATGTTGAAGGAGATCCAAACGATTTTTTAGTGAATAACAAATAGTCAGATATAGATTGGTAGAAGCATGTCTGATTTCTCAAAAGATCCCAACATGAAAGTTGTAGACTTTGTTGCAAGCTTTCCAAAGAGTCATAGAGCACAAAATTCCCATGCTTGCGCTAAGAGAATCGAATTTGAGAAGATGGCTTCATGAAAGTTAGAATTCAAACCATTTCTTCATGAACAACTTAATTATACACTTCATTAAGCAAAGAGTTCACCCTTTTCAGTATCATTAGCTTGTAGATCTCTCCATAATTGAGTGTTTACACAGCTGATTGAACCATTGTCCAATTGATTCAAGCATTGTCCATTCTAATTTTCCATTAATGGCACAAAGGCACCATTGCCATTCTCATAAAGTAAGCTCTTTTGCAAAAGTCAATGCATTGAGCCTCTCATTTTTTTCCTTTGATCACACTCTATTCTAAAGCAAAGAAGCAGCCTTTCTGCATCCAATAACTCCAGAGCATGCTTGCACTTCACCATTGGAACCACCATCTTCATGTAACTTGAAATTTCAAATGAAACCAAATCACAAACTTGAAACTCATAATTCTAGTTACCTCAAGTTCTCAAACCTTTTGCCTATAAATAGAGAGGTCATTTGCACTACAAACACACCAATTCACTACCCTAAAATCCTCTAAACACCCTTGAATTCAGAATTGGCATTTCAAGAACTTCATTGAAACTTGAAATCCAATTCTTCGACTCTCCCATCTTAAGCAAGTTTCTTGTGAACTAAGCATCTAAACACCATCTCCACACCATATTTAAACTTCTGTATGCATTAGTTTGTCACTGAAACACCCCAAACACTTCATCCAAACACAGCCAAAACACCTCTGCAACTCGAGGTCCCCAGAAGAATATACATTAGTTTTCACTGATACACCCCAAACACTTCATCCAAACTCAGCCAAAACACCTCTGCAACTCAAGGTCCCCAGAAGAATTCAAGTACTTTCCATCCAAATTGAGCATTGAAATAGCTTCCTGGGAGTTCAGTGAAGCTATCCAGATCACCACAACACCTCTAGGAGTCCGTTAATGCAACTTTCGATTCTCACTTCAGAGGTAAGTCAACCTGACTTTGAACTCTATGATTATGGTATCATTTTGAGTAATTCTCGATTCTATGTTGTTAAGCATCATGTGAGGATCATTAACCCTCAATTAGTTGTTATTGATCATTGGTATACATCATTTAATTTCATTTTTAATTTTTAGGGTTCATACAGTTTTTCCAGAAATTCATGAGTTAGAGGATGAATAAATCTGTGATACCTACACATTTGAGTTCGTGATTAAATTTTGAATAAGTTTCATGTTTGTACTTTTAAAAATGGATGCCTAAATCATACACTCAATTTCTGAATTTGAATGAACGAGAGGTTGAAGATGAAGTTCATCTTCCAAGTTCATGAACATGTTTTATTTTATATTTAATGGTTGGCGTTTTTAAAACAACTACATCGTTTGCTCCAATGGTTGCCCGCATGCCTTTAACTCTCTCTTCTCCCTAAGGGCGTGGATTTAATCCCCCCTTTTGACACTTTGTGTCATTATATTTTTCTGAATAGGTTTACTACTTATTTTACCTTTTAACTAATGTAATGCATCTTTTGACTGGTCCAAGCGCATGGCCTAGTGTTTAGTATTTTGGTTTGTAAAGTAAAAGGCGTGAGTTCAAACCTCCTAGAGGCCAAAGCTTTTTTTTACCACTATTTTATTTTGTTTAAGTTCACCACTTTGATAACTTATTTAAAATAGTAAATCAACTTATATTTAAATGATTTTTTGTACATCTCTCCTTTATCTTGTATATTTTATAAATATAATTTAAAAATCCAAAAATATTTATTATTTAATCATTTTTAAATTGAAAGAAAAACAAGTCTTGTTATGCTTTTAAAAGTCTTTAAAATCATTTCCTTTTTATATTTTCTCACCAAGTAAATTGTATATAACTTGTGTGAATCTATTAGGACTAGGTTTAAGTCAACCTTGATGATAATATCACTCTGATCAATTCTTTGTATAGTTTTGTAAGCAAATGAATTTTTGTTTGTTAACATGCAGCGAGTGAGCTTTTGCTCGATACTTGCTTAACACTTTTATGTTATTTGATTGTACTTCAAATCTGTGTAATCTGCTTTTAAGAAGCAACTCTTTAAACACAAACCTTAATATTCAACGAGTAAAGTTGAAAGTTCCTTGAGAGACTAGGGCTTTAGTCAGAGTTCTCAATAAGACATTGACAGTTAGTCTTTGTGGTTTGCAAAAAGTGACAGTTAGTCTTTGTTGTGGTTTACAATATTGATAGGTAGTCTTTATTGTGGTTCCATAATCAGCTTGGTTATGGTGGATTAAGTCCTTGTTGACAAGGCGAAATCACCTTGGCGGGTGGACTGGAGTAACTTCGTTAACAGTGAACCAGGATAAAAATGATTGTGTTATTCATTTTTGTTCTTGTGTTCTTGCGTTTTAATTTGGGAAGAAATTGTTTTTAAACCTTGAAACCCAATTTAAACACCTCATTTCTTGTGTTTCACGCACCTTCATGGATTTTAGGTGCAGAGACTAGGTTCTTTGTGTTATGGTTTTGAGTCTTTGTAACTTGTATTCCACATTAATGCCATCATAAGGGTTAGGTTAGAATCTTTGTGTACACCACTCTATGTTTCAGTAACTTGGCATAATTGGTTGTTTGTCTTAATTGAGTTGTAACATTCAACATTCAACAAGGTTGTTATTAAAGTTGATCACTTAGGATTTGTGATTGGGAGAAAGTGAGAGGGTTTCTCATATTTAGGGGGGCTCCTAAATAGAAGTCCGTTGGGTAGTGTTAGGAAGAGTCATTGAACAACATGGGGTTATTGTTCACATAAGACTAATTGTACTAAACTATTGATAGTGAATTTTTTTTCTTGGTTAGAGTTCCCTCCAGACGTAAGTGAGGTTTCACCAAACTGGACTACCAATATCTAGTGTGATTTATTGCTTTTACATTGACTATGTATTGCTATCCATTTGTCTATTAAATTTGGTTTAACATGTTGGACTAGTTGTTCTAACATCGTGTTTAACATCTGACCCCTCAGGAACAGAATTTCAGTTGGCATCAAAGCATGTTTTATTTGGGAGAGCTCTAGGGATGATATTTTATGTTTAAATGGACAAGACTAAAGATGGAGGTTCAGTCAACAGGCCACCTATTTTGGATTACACAAACTATGACTATTGGAAAGCCATAATGGTTGCTTTTCTCAAATTCATAGACAAAAAAACTTTGAAGGTTATGGTTAAAGGTTGGAAACATCATGTGATCACCTCTCAAGATGGTTCAACAAGCTTAAATCATGAAGTTGATTGGTCCAAAACTGAAGATGATGAAACCCGTGGAAATAATAATGACTTGAATTCCATATTCAATGGTGTTGAAAAGAATATATTCAAACTAATCAACACTCGTATTAAAGCTAAAGAAGTTTGGAAGATATTCAATACTTCTCATGAAGGTACATCCAAGGTTAAGATGTCAAGGCTGCAGCTACTCACAACTGAGTTTGAAAATTTGAGGATGATGGAAGAGGAATCCATATCCTAAGGAGAAATAATTCCATAAGAGAAACTTGTTAGAAAATTTTGCAGATCCCTTCCTCAAAAGTTTGACATGAAGGTCACAGTCATTGAAGAAACTCAAGACTTAAGCATCATGAAGATGAACTCATTGGTTCTTTTCAAACCTTTGAAGTTTCCTTAAATTATGGATCAGAAAAGAAGAACAAAAGTCATTAGGTCCAACATTGGTCCCAAAAGTAAGGGAAAAAAAGAAGACATAAGAAAGGGAGTGAGATGCTTTAAATATGAAGGCTTTGGTCATGTCAAAACTGAGTGCCCTAATTTTCTCAATAAGCAGAAAAATAGATTATTTATTACTTGGTATGAATCTGAATCAGCTAATTCACCTATATCATTCATTAAAAATTTTGAATCTAAAAGTGTGTCTGGTAATGAAGATATGACTAAAGAAGAGCTAACTCCAACACACAGGCTCTTGCACAATAATTTGGAAGAAGCTTGCTAACAGTGGAGAATTAGAAGAAAATGATATGTATGTTTCAGAAGGAAAAGGATGGGCTTGTCTATACCATAATAGGTCTAGAAGAAGTAGCTTTACTAAATTCCAAACTTTAAAATATGACAAAGTCTGTACCCATGCTAAACAATGGAACTAATATGTTAGAGGAGATCTTAGAAATCGGGGAGAAGAAATTATTGGGGTTGACTATAGTAGTATGAACAAAATGATCAAAACTCCCTCAAAGAAGTATGTTATCCTAAGAAGAAGACTAACTACCTGAGGAAGGACCATATGTCTTAGCATCGTGCTCAACATGTTGACCGGTAAAATAGCAAGAATACTATTTGTTTACCGATGTAGTAATAAGAGATTAAATTCCCAAGTATCGAACTCGCGGACTGCGTAGGAATTATATGTTTCAGAACAGTGCAAATGAATAAAAAGTCATCGGGGTATTTGGTTTTGATGTTTAATTTAAATAACAACTTATGCAAAATGAGAGAGGTAAAATAGTTTAACTAATGAAAATATGTAGAGACAAGTTAGGATGGATGTATGAATCGCTCTGTAACGAACTTATTACCCTGTAACAGATAAATTGATGAAATTCTTAATTACCAATACCGAACACTGATTTTTCCTAATTCCTTAGTGAAAAACTTCATGAGATTAAAATCACCTGTTAATTCCTTAACCAGATAATTTTATATCATAATTCTAAAAAAAAGACATGGTTCGGATAATTCGATCGCTATGCATCAAATCCTCATTCCTAAGTGATTGTCAGTTATAGCGTTATGATTAAAAAGGCATTGAGGTAGTGTGTCAGACCAAACCTCAATCGTGAATCAACAAAAATACTTTCCAATATAATGAAGCAATAAGAACTTTTAATCATAAACTGAATTTCACAAATATAATCTGAAAACAACGGTAAATATGATTCGTTACATCACATGATCCAGGGACATCACCCTAACAAGTAAAAGGTTTAGCTACTCATGGTAATTGTTAAGATAACAGAAAACAAAGATGAAGACATTACAATAAGATGAATCGGAATTGATCTTCAATCGCGGATGCTCTTGAAGATTTCTTCGCCTCCAACTCTAGTGCCTCCAATCTCTTTTTACGTTCAATTCACTTCCTTTGATCCAAGATACCTCAATCCTCATCAGAATTAGGTTTTAGTACTGCTGATTCAAGTTTTTAAAACGTGCGAAAAGTCCATTCTACCCTTAATGAACTCGGAGCCCTTAAAAATAGAAAAGTGGAAAATTTGCTCGCGCCTGCCAACACGGGCCGTGTCCTGTGACACGGGCACCCGTGTTGGCCCCCTGTTCCAAAGCCTTCAAAATGCATCTTCTAGACTTCCTGACACGGGCCGTGTCCCGTGACACGGGCGGCCGTGTCAGGCCACTGATGTGCCCTTTTTCTTCTTTTCCTTCCTGCTTCCTGACACGGGCCGTGTCCCGTGACACGGGTACCCGTGTCAGACCACTGGATGCACCGAATCTTCATTCTTGCTTAGATTCCAGCTACTTTGGCTCTGCATTCTTCTTGTGAACTTTAACACGTAGACCTGAAACATAATCACTACCGAGACAAGCATCAAAGCATCTTAAAAACCATGAAATTAAAGCATCAAAATAAAACACACAACTTAAACTAGACTTTCAAAAAACGAATAAAAACTATAAAGACAAGACAATTATGTTACCGAATTAAAGAGATTTGTGCCCAGAGATTGATGAAAACACAGTACAAATTGGTGGCCGATCACAACCCCAAACTTAGCTCGTTGCTTGTCCTCAAGCAATGCCTGACAACTCAAATCAAGGCCACCCCTGAATTAATACTTCCACAATACAACCGTGTTTTTCACAACTCGACTTCCACCATTCCGGTCAATCATGCTAGCTCGCACTCCCCGAATCTTCCGCTCCACTTCCACGTTAAAACTCTCGTTCACCTGTAAGCTTTTTCACACTTCTCTCCAAGTCTCTCATGGTTAAAAGTACTTCACTCACAAATCACAATATGAAATATCAACTTTTAAATTTGAACAAATTCTACTTTCATACACAAACACTTTGCACACACTTTTTGAGGTCTTCGGGTTGAAACGGGGCTTAGGACAGGTGGGATAAACAAGGAAACGGATACACAAAGGTTTTGGGGGCTCGGCAATCATGTTGTCTTTCTTGTCATTGTGCTTATTTTAGTACGATGGGGTTTAACATTGACTCTCGACTTCACTCACTAATTCGAGTGTTTCAAATGTAACCAAGTCATTACGTCATGGCAAGTGTGTTTTGGTGAGTTCTAAAAATCCTTTTTTTTTTTCTTTTCTTCTCTTTTCTCTTTTTTTTTTCTTCTCTTTTTTTTTTTCACACTTGCCCTTTTTGTATCACCACCCCAAACTTAGAATTTTGCACAATTTTTACATTCACCACATTTATGCCGAGCACGGGTAAAAGGGAAATTTTTTTTTTTATTTAGGCCAAGGGGTAATATATGCGGGTTTTAAAAAAAAAAACAAACAAGAGATAAAGGCTCAAAGGGGTTTGCAAATGGTAAACATGAATCAGGGATGGCTAAAAAGGCTCAAGGGTAAATACAAACAACGTGCCTCAGTGTGTGTTATCATGTAGTGTCATATGAATAGAACTTACGCAAATTCAAAGTGATGAAGTCATACCTGATTACTCTCTCATGATGATAACTGTTTTGGCTTTTTATGATCTCACCATGTTGGGTATAGCTTACAGGATCCCGAGTGCTTATCGTGTGATGTCGCTTCTCTTTCGGTTCGTGTGTATCAGCTTTCAATCTCAGTCCGGTGTCATCGAATTGCGTCCAACTATTCTTTTTAGTTGTATCAACTTCCAGGGGTGCCTTGTATGCAAGATTGGGTTGGATCTTTCATCCACTCAGTACTGGTTCACCTCTCTTTGACACACTTCTCGTCCTTCTGCAACACAATTTTCCTTCAAGCAAAATGATTAAAAACAGAACGAAAAACTTAACAAATAAAATGAAAATACTAACAATAACAGAAACAACTAAAAGAAGGAGAAAAACCCCCCCACACTTGAACGAAACATTGTCTCCAATGTTTAATTACAACGCATGAGGGGGACTTACAGCCTACTGAGGTGGAGGTGGAGGGTAGGGATAATGCAACATTAACCGTTGCATCATAGCATGCATGTCATCAATGGCAGCCCCCTGGCGGGTCTGCTCGGTCCCGAAACTTCGCAGCTCCTCCCCTTGCCGAAACAACTCAACACTCTGCCGCTCTTGTTCGGTGCGGATGTACCCAATCTCGTTGTGCACCCACTCCCATTGATCAGAAGGCATCTGAGAGCTTCCCTCATTAGTCGGGTAAAACTGCTGAGGGTGGTCGTCTTCTTCTCCTTGATCTTCTTCTTGATTTTCATCTTCCTCATCGAAACCTGCATCCATTTGTTCAATGCCGTCGTCCCCATTATCTGGGGCGACGTTCTCATACAACCAGTTTGCCATGTTAGCAATAGAAATAGAGTTAGGAGCAGGTAAAGTTAGGATATGTCTACCATGGATGACTAAAGAGTAATAGTCATGGTGAATACGAATCATAAGCTGATTCACCAAAGCTTCCATATCAATCTTTGTTTTACCTGGCACAGGAACAGCATCAAACAATTCACGGGAATAATTAAAATGATGAGCAATCTGAGTAATCATACCCCCCACCGAGATGCCTCCAGTACTGGCACGGCCAACTCTTCCCAAGAAATCTGCCGCAAAGGCGGCCACATTTACTGTTTGATGGTTAGCCATACAATATAAGATAAAAAGCTCTCGTTGGGTAGCAACACCATTGCTATCTCCTCTACCAAAAAGAGTGTATGCCAACCCTTTCTGAGCATAACGGAAACAAGGATTGTGAATCCTGGATGCTTTGGCCTCTTTGGCCACATAACCGGATAGACCGGTGATAGCTCTCCAAAATTCAGTTGCAGCAAAAGAATCAGGTGCAGCACCGGGACCAGAAATTGGGAGACGCAGAATCGCTCCCAATTGTTCAACAGTAAGCTCATGCTCGTTATTGAACAATCGAAAAGTAAGAGTACCGTAGTACTCTCGTTCAGTACCTGTCCACCTGTGCTTCAGCCTAAATTCCACCGTACTCAAAAATTCAAGAGTTATTCTTTCAAACGTGGGTGCTTCGAATTGCATGAATTCTAGCATACCCACAGAGTGAAACATACGGTGAACCTCAGTTGTCAGACCCAAATTATTAAGAGTGTCATTACAGATATACCTCGTGGGGATAAGCTTACGCTTTAAATGAGCGCCATACCGGCGTCGGTGCTCCGGTTTGATGAAGATTATGTCATGAGGGTTTGCGTCTCTACGAGCACGCTGCCTTGCTCTTGATGATTCAACAACATCACCTCTTTGAATCACTTTCCTTGGAGGCATGATTGTTCCTGCACAACAAACCACACAACAGAATCCGAAAATTTAAAGTATAGAATTAGAAGAAGAAGATACCGTGGCCGCGAAGAGAGCGGAAAATAGAACAACTTTTGTGAAGCAAGATTTTGTTTTGATAAGGGCAAGAGGGGAAAGGTGAGAGCTTTTTGTGGGAGTAACTATGGAGGTTTAGGGATTTAGGGTGAGAGGAAAGAAGAAGATGAAGTGAAAAGAGGAGAAAGAAGAGTAAAAAGAGGGGAAAAAGAGAGGGTTTTCATAACGGAATAAATGAGAGTAAGTGGTGGGGCCCACCCACTTAAGTGGCTGAATGAGTTGAAAAAATTTGAAAAAAAATACGTTACGCGCAACACGGGCCGTGTCCCGTGACACGGGTGGCCGTGTTGCGCCCCTGACTCTGATGAATTATACAACAAAATAATGGCACACTCAGCATTCCTGACACGGGCCGTGTCCCGTGACACGGGCGGCCGTGTCAGGCTTCTGATAGTCTGGATAAAACACAACAATTTTAGATTGTTCAGCATCTGCAACACGGGCCGTGTCCCGTGACACGGGCGGCCGTGTTGCGCCCCTGATTTCAGCAAATTGTTGGAAAAATTCTTTCAAGTCCTGTCTGTCTGACACGGGCCGTGTCCGGTGACACGGGTGGCCGTGTCAGACCCCTGCTTTTACCAAAAACACGAATTTTTTTCCGTTTTTCTCCTATAGTTCACCTGCCCGCTTCTCTCCTACTGCACTTAACCACCACGCAACAAGATTACCTATAAAAAGAAGAAAACACAAAAGCAACAAAAAACAAAAGAAAATCAATTAAAAGAAACACGTAGGTTGCCTCCTACGAAGCGCTTCGTTTAACGTCGCATGGCTCGACGGTCATTTGCCTCACCCAGTAAGACGCATGACATCCACTTGTCCCTTTGATTGGCCCTGAAAATACGGCTTCAATCGTTGTCCATTAACTTTAAAAGTGTCTCCATTGGTTGAGTTTTTCAACTCGATTGCTCCGTGAGGGAACACATGAGTAATAACAAAAGGTCCGGACCATTTAGATTTAAGCTTTCCCGGGAATAGTTTCAACCTTGAGTTGTACAAGAGGACCAGTTGTCCTTCATAGAATTCTTTCCTCACGATCTTACTATCATGCCATTTCTTTGTCTGGTCTTTGTATAGCTTGGCATTTTCATATGCTTGGTTGCGGAATTCTTCTAACTCATGGAGTTGCAAAAGCCGAGAACTTGCAGCTTTAGATAGATCCATATTGAGAAACTTTGATGCCCAGAAAGCCTTATGCTCTAACTCCAAGGGCAAATGACATGCTTTCCCATACACAAGTTGATATGGTGACATACCAATTGGTGTTTTGAAAGCGGTCCTGTAGGCCCACAGTGCATCATCCAGCTTGATAGCCCAATCCTTCCGAGAGGCACTCACTGTTTTTTCCAAAATTTGCTTGAGTTGCCTGTTGGAAACTTCAACCTGCCCACTTGTTTGAGGATGATAAGCTGTTGCTATCTTGTGTTTCACATTGTATTTTTGGAGTAACCGTTCCATGAGATGATTCAAGAAGTGTGTTCCTTCATCACTTATGAGAGCTCTCGGTACTCCAAATCTAGCAAAGATGTTTTCTTTCAAAAACTTCACCACAACCTTGGCATCGTTTGACGGTAAAGCAACCGCCTCAACCCATTTGGACACATAATCCACAGCTACCAGAATATAATTTTTTCCAAATGAAGGTGGAAATGGTCCCATGAAGTCTATACCCCACACATCGAACAACTCCACTTCCAGCATCGAATTTTGAGGCATCTGGTTTCTTTTGGATATGTTTCCTGTCCTTTGGCACTTATCACAATGCCTCACAAACTCTTGAGCATTCTTAAACATAGTGGGCCAATATAGACCTGATTGCAGAATCTTCGCCGCTGTTCGATCACCACTGAAATGTCCCCCATAATCAGAAGCATGGCATGCCTTCAACACTTCTTCCTGCTCATTTTCAGGGACACATCTTCTGATCAAACCATCGACTCCTCTTTTGTATAGGAACGGATCGTCCCATAAATAAAACCTGCAATCATGAACAAACTTTTTCCTCTGGTTAGAGTCAAAATCGTCAGGGATGATACCACCGACAATGT
Source organism: Vicia villosa (assembly GCF_029867415.1). Taxonomy (NCBI): domain Eukaryota; kingdom Viridiplantae; phylum Streptophyta; class Magnoliopsida; order Fabales; family Fabaceae; genus Vicia; species Vicia villosa. The sequence goes on from NW_026704949.1 coordinate 113,359, forward strand.
AATTGGCATAATCTGCAAACCAAGGTACACCCGTCACTGCCAGGATGTGTTCGTCAGCGAACTCATCCTTGATCGGGCGTTTTTCTTCTGTCTCGTCTATTGGTGTCATTCGAGATAAGTGGTCAGCTACAGTGTTCTCACACCCCTTCTTATCTCGAATTTCAACATCAAACTCCTGAAGGAGTAGGATCCACCTCAAAAGTCTTGGCTTAGAGTCCTGTTTGGCAAAAAGATACTTCAAAGCAGAGTGGTCAGTATAAACAATGACTCTAGACCCCAACAGATATTGCCTGAATTTATCAAAGGCATAAACAACAGCTAACAACTCCTTCTCGGTAGTTGCATAATTTATCTGTGCAGGGTTCAAAACATGACTCGCATAATATATAACATGAAGTAGTTTCTCTCTTCGCTGTCCTAAAACCGCCCCTACAGCAATATCACTTGCGTCACACATGATCTCAAAAGGTAGAGACCAATCAGGGGCTACAACAATGGGTGCCGAGACTAATTTCTTCTTAATTGTCTCAAAAGCCACCGCACATTCAGCATCAAAAATGAAATTTTTATCCTTAACCAAAAGAGTGGTTAAGGGTTTTGCAATTTTTGAAAAATCTCTTATGAACCTACGGTAAAATCCCGCATGTCCTAAGAAACTTCTGATACCTTTTTCATTCATCGGAGGTGGCAATTTTGAGATGACTTCAACTTTTGCTTGGTCCACTTCGATTCCCTTGTAGGAAATCTTGTGTCCAAGGACTATGCCTTCACGGACCATAAAATGGCACTTCTCCCAATTCAAGATCAAATTGGTCTGTTGACATCTTTCTAGAACAAGAGCAAGGTTAGTCAAACAATTATCAAATGACTTACCAAAGACTGAAAAGTCATCCATGAAAACCTCCATGTGTTTTTCAAGCATATCATCAAAGATCGCTTGCATGCATCTTTGAAAAGTGGCCGGAGCGTTACATAACCCGAATGGCATCCTTCTGTAGGCAAAAACACCAAATGGACATGTAAACGCAGTCTTTTCTTGGTCTTCTGGTGCAACTGCAATCTGGTTGTATCCAGAGTATCCGTCTAGGAAGCAATAGTAATCATGTCCCGCCAACCTTTCCAACATTTGATCAATAAAAGGTAGCGGGAAGTGATCTTTTCGGGTTGCTAAATTCAGTCTCCTGTAGTCAATGCATACTCTCCACCCTGTAACAGTCCTTGTAGGAATCAACTCATTCTTCTCATTTTTTATTACGGTTGTCCCTCCCTTCTTGGGCACAACATGAACCGGACTCACCCAAGCACTATCAGATATTGGGTAAATCATCCCAGCATCTAAGAGTTTAACAACTTCTTTTCTCACAACCTCTTTCATGGCTGGATTCAGACGCCTCTGAGGTTGGACCACTGGTTTGTGATCATCTTCCATGAGGATTTTGTGCATGCACATTGTAGGACTGATCCCTTTTAAATCTTCAATAGACCACCCCATGGCACTTTTATGTTTCTTTAACACTTCTACCAGCTTACTTTCCTGCACCCGTTCAAGGTGTGAGTTTATGATAGCAGGACACCTACTTTCAGCATCAAGGAAAACATATTTTAAATTCTCCGGTGTTAGAACAAGATTTGTTCTTATCAATTATCTTAGTTTTGATGATAACAATAATATGAATTTTGCTTAAGATAATATGGTACTCTAATCCAATGCAATTTCCCTTTCAGGAAATATATATAAAGAGTACGCATAATTCAGCGCTCAGAAGATGTGTCTCAAATGGTTTAGCATGCAACATCAGAACATGGTCTGGCAAGACATCAGAAGATGGTCGAAGCAGAATCAGAACATGGGTCTATGAAAGCATCAGAAGAACATGAGATCAGAAGCACTGAAGATCAGAAGATGGTATCACGCTCAGAAGCACTTCAAGGTCAGAAGATCAGAAGATGCTGTGCACCAAGCTGTTTGACTCTGATGATATTCAAACGTCGTATTCACAAACATCAGATCAGAAGGAAGTACACGTGGCAGACTACGCTGACTGACAAAAGGAACGTTAAAGCTACTAAAGGCTACGTCAGTAGACACAGCGTGAACAAGGCTCGAGGTAGTTGACAAAAGCGTATAACATTAAATGCAAAGCTGTACGGAACACGCAAAGCATTAAATGCATTCAACGGTCATCTTCTCAACGCCTATAAATATGAAGTTCTGATGAGAAGCAAGGTTAACGATTTCGCACCAATACAATTCAAATTAACTTGCTGAAACGCTGTTCAAATCTAAACTCAGAATCTTCATCTTCATCAAAGCTCACTACATTGCTGTTGTAATATCTTAGTGAGATTAAGCTTAAATTGTAAGAGAAATATCACAGTTGTGATTATCGCTTTTAAGAAGCATTTGTAAACTCTTGAATTGATTACATTAAGTTGTAAGGAACTAGAGTGATCAGTTGATCAGTATACTCTAGGAAGTCTTAGCAGTTAGCTGAGCAGGAAGTCTTGGCAGTTGGCTGAGCAGGAAGTCTTGGCAGTTGGCTGAGCAGAAAGTCTTAGGAGTGAACTAAGCCTAGAGTGATCGTGTTGATCAGTAGACTCTAGAAAAGTCTTAGGAGTGAACTAAGCAGTTGTTCCTGGAGTGATCAGGTTGTGATCAGAAGACTCTGGAAGACTTAGTTGCGGCTAAGTGGAAAACCATTGTAATCCGTGCGATTAGTGGATTAAATCCTCAGTTGAGGTAAATCATCTCTGCGGGGGTGGACTGGAGTAGCTTCGTTAACAGCGAACCAGGATAAAAATAATTGTGCATTTTATTTTTATCGCTCAAGATTTTAAGTCACACTTATTCAATCCCCCCCTTTCTAAGTGTTTTTCTATCCTTCAATTGGCATCAGAGCGCCGGTTCTAAGGTGCAAGCACTTAACCGTGTTTAGAAAAGATTCAGGAAGAGAAAAACGCTTCATTTAAAAGATGGTTGATGAAAGTGAAAGGACTATACCTACACCTGCATCTACATCTGGCTCTGCTGAGCAATACAACGGTAACAATGGTTATACTAGACCGCCGGTATTTGATGGTGAAAACTTTGAATACTGGAAAGATAAACTGGAGAGTTACTTTCTGGGTCTAGATGGTGATCTATGGGATCTTCTGATGGATAGTTACAAACATCCAGTAAATGCCAGAGGCGTGAAGCTGTCAAGGCAAGAAATGAATGATGACCAAAAGAAGCTTTTCAGAAATCATCATAAATGTAGAACTGTTTTGCTGAATGCTATCTCTCATGCTGAGTATGAGAAGATATCTAACAGGGAAACGGCCTATGACATATATGAGTCCTTGAAAATGACTCATGAAGGAAATGCTCAAGTCAAGGAGACAAAAGCTCTTGCATTAATCCAGAAGTATGAAGCCTTCAAGATGGAGGATGATGAAGACATTGAAAAGATGTTTTCGAGATTTCAAACTCTGACTGCTGGATTGAGAGTTCTTGACAAAGGATACACCAAGGCTGATCATGTAAAGAAGATCATCAGAAGCTTACCCAGAAGATGGGGTCCGATGGTGACTGCATTCAAGATTGCGAAGAATCTGAATGAAGTTTCTCTGGAAGAGCTTATCAGTGCCTTGAGAAGCCATGAGATTGAGCTGGACGCAAATGAGCCTCAAAAGAAAGGTAAGTCTATTGCATTAAAATCAAATATCAAGAAATGCACTAACGCTTTTCAGGCTAGAGAAGAAGATCCTGAAGAATCAGAATCTGAAGAAGAAGATGAACTGTCCATGATTTCCAGAAGGCTAAATCAACTCTGGAAGACCAAGCAAAGGAAGTTCAGAGGCTTCAGAAGTTCAAGGAAATTTGAACGTGGAGAATCTTCTGATGAAAGAAGATTTGACAAGAAGAAGGTCATGTGCTATGAATGCAATGAGCCTGGACACTACAAGAATGAATGTCCAAATCTTCAGAAGGAAAGTCCCAAGAAAAAGTTTCATAAGAAGAAAGGTCTTATGGCAACCTGGGATGAGTCAGAAGATGATTCAGAAGATGAGCAGGCCAACTGTGCGCTGATGGCGACAGAAGATGACGGATCAGAATCTACATCAGAATCAGATTCGGAAGAGGTATTTTCTGAACTTACTAGAGATGAGTTAGTTTCCGGTCTAACTGAACTTCTGGAACTCAAGTCTCAGATCAGTCTCAAATACAAAAAGCTGAAAAAGCAATTTGAATTTGAAACAAAGAAGCTTGAGTTGGAGAATTCTGAATTAAAGGAAAAACTTTTAAAATTATCCAATAATGTTGGATCTCCTTCTGATTCAGAAAAATCCACTCCCAGTCTGAACCATATTCTGAAAGAATATGATTTAAGTTTCAGGAAGTTCCTATCTAGAAGTATTGGCAGAAGTCAGCTAGCTTCTATGATATATGCTGTGTCTGGAAACAAAAGAGTTGGCATTGGTTATGAGGGTGAAACCCCATACAAACTTGAACCTGTTGATAAAATGAAAATTACATACAAGCCATTGTATGATCAGTTCAAGTATGGCCACTCACATGATATTAGGCACACTTCACATGCACAAAGTTTTCACATTACACACACTAAGAAGCATGTGACACAACCTAGGAAATATCATGAAACTCACATTAAGAATTATCATGCTGTTCCTCCTATTGCTTACAATGTTAAACCCAAGTTCAATCAGAACTTGAGAAAATCTAACAAGAAAGGACCCAAAAAGATGTGGGTACCTAAGGATAAGATTATTCCTATTGCAGATATCCTTGGCTGCAAGAAGGACAAAGCACAACATGTCATGGTACCTGGACTCTGGATGCTCGCGACACATGACAGGAAGAAGGTCTATGTTCCAAGACCTGGTGCTTAAGTCTGGAGGAGAAGTCAAGTTCGGAGGAGATCAGAAGGGCAAGATAATTGGCTCTGGAACTATAAAATCTGGTAACTCTCCTTCCATCTCTAATGTACTTCTTGTAGAAGGATTAACACATAACCTTTTATCTATCAGTCAATTAAGTGACAATGGTTATGATATAATCTTTAATCAAGAGTCTTGCAAGGCTGTAAATCAGAAGGATGGCTCAATCCTATTTACAGGCAAGAGGAAGAACAACATTTATAAGACAGATCTGCAAGATCTTATGAGTCAGAAGGTGACTTGTCTTATGTCTGTTTCTGAAGAGCAGTGGGTCTGGCACAGGAGATTAGGTCATGCTAGTTTGAGAAAGATCTCTCAAATTAACAAACTGAATCTTGTCAGAGGACTCCCTAATCTGAAATTCCAATCAGATGCTCTTTGTGAAGCATGTCAGAAGGGCAAGTTCTCCAAACCTGCATTCAAGTCTAAGAATGTTGTTTCTACCTCAAGGCCATTAGAACTCTTGCACATTGATCTGTTTGGCCCAGTCAAAACAGCATCTGTCAGAGGAAAGAAATATGGATTAGTCATCGTAGATGATTATAGCCGCTGGACATGGGTAAAATTCTTAAAACACAAGGATGAGACTCATTCAGTGTTCTTTGATTTCTGCATTCAGATTCAATCTGAAAAAGAGTGTAAAATCATAAAGGTCAGAAGTGATCATGGTGGTGAATTTGAGAACAAACTCTTTGAAGAATTCTTCAAAGAAAATGGTATTGCCCATGATTTCTCTTGTCCTAGAACTCCACAGCAAAATGGGGTTGTAGAACGAAAGAATAGGACTCTTCAAGAAATGGCCAGAACCATGATCAATGAAACCAATATGGCTAAGCATTTCTGGGCAGAAGCAATAAACACTGCATGTTATATTCAGAATAGAATCTCTATCAGACCTATTCTAAATAAGACTCCCTATGAATTGTGGAAGAATAGAAAGCCCAACATTTCATATTTCCATCCTTTTGGATGTATATGCTTTATTCTGAACACTAAAGATCATCTTGGTAAGTTTGATTCCAAAGCTCAAAAGTGTTTCCTTCTTGGATATTCTGAACGCTCAAAAGGCTACAGGGTATACAATACTGAAACATTGGTTGTAGAAGAATCAATCAATATCAGGTTTGATGATAAGCTTGGTTCTGAAAAACCAAAGCAAGTTGATAATTTTGCAGGTTGTGATATTGACATATCAGAAGTTGTTGAGCCAAGAAGCAACGCATCAGAAGCAGAGCTTCTCAGAAGCAAAGAATCTGAAGATCAAGTAACAGCTTCTCTGGAGGATCTAAGTATTTCTGAAGAACCATCTGTCAGAAGATCATCCAGACTCATCTCTGGTCATTCAGAAGATGTCATTCTTGGAAAGAAGGATGATCCAATCAGAACAAGAGCATTCCTTAGGAACAATGCAGACTGTCAATTAGGTCTTGTATCTTTGATCGAGCCAACTTCTGTTGATCATGCTCTAGAAGATCCAGACTGGATAATTGCTATGCAAGAAGAACTAAATCAGTTTACAAGGAATGATGTTTGGGATCTTGTTCCTAGACCAGATGGATTCAATATAATCGGTACAAAATGGGTCTTCAGAAACAAGCTCAGAATGAGAAGATGAGAAATTCTTACGTATGAGTATCCTTTGATATGAAATTTTTTTTGTCTGTTAAGAAGTTCTGATAGAAATCAATTAGAAATTGTGTTGCAGTTGTTACTAACGTTTCAGTGTCTAAGTTGATTCAGAATCTCTCTTCAAAGCAAAACAGCTGTAACTGACTATCCAGATGGTAAACACGTGTTCACTATTCCTGGACAAGCGTGCGTGCAGTTGAGGGGACGTCTTCTTAGGTAACTGTGCAAATCACGTCTTTTGTCATTATTATCTCTCCTCATGTCACGTAACATTAAATGCTTTTCATCATTTACTCTCTTTTCAGTTTTCTTTTTATACTCTTCAAACGTTTCTTTTCCCTCTCATATTTCTCTCTCTCTGCATTCGGTTTCTTTTTCATCTCTCTCTTTTCATATCATAAACCCTAGCTATTTCCATTATCTGAAAGTTCATCATGAATCCATCGTCAGGCTCTGGAAATCAAGACAATGATAAGAAACAAAAGAGAAAGGCATCTGCTGAACCTGAAACCAAACCTAAAAGAGTTAGGATCTCCTATGACCCTCTCAAAATATATCAACCCCTTGACGATTCTCGTCAATCACCTCCCTCTTCAAAGACCTCCACCACCTCTTCCTCCTCATTCATCCTCTCGGAACCACCTTCTTCACCATCTGATATCTCCTCTCCTTTAATCCTTCCCTCAGATATTTCTTCATCCCTCTCATACCCTTTTCCCACCAGAACACCTAATCCCTATAGCGTTGTTCTTCCCGACTCAAGGATCACTGTCAACCCTCCAACCCCTACCACTCAAACATATCTGGAGCTCTTACATGCTGATGTAAGTGGCTGGTTGGAGATTCTTGGTGCTGCTCACCTTAATCATCTGGATGAGTATGCTACAAACAACCTCTGGAATACCTTTCGTCAGGATTTTCTGGAGAAGGCTACAGACACTCAGAGAAGGATTATGTCTGAAGCTCCTGGTGTTCGTGGTCTCCGGTTGGAAGTTGGTGAGAGCAGCCATCACTGTCTCATCAGGAACAGAAGAGTTCTTGAAGAGAAGATACCTGCAGATGAGTTGGAAGAAGAAAATCTCTGCAAAGATATCGTGGTGTGGAAACCCCGGTCTTCTGTGCTCTGGTTTCCTGTGCTGACTGGAGATTTTCAGTGGCTGTTCAACTGGTTCAGAATGAACCCTTCTGAAAATGCACCTCACATGGTCTTTCCAGTAGTGGTTTATCGTGCTGAAGTTGCTGGTCCTATTCCTCCAACAAACCTTGCAGCTATTCTTCAAGCATTGGAAGATGGAGCTTCTGAGCTGCCTGAACCAGAATATACTAAGGCTCTTTCTGAGTCAGACTCAGATGAGGAAATGGGAGATGCACAAGCTGAAGATCTTCCAGAAGATCACTCTGCTGAGATTGCTGTCCCTCTGGGCAGAAATACTGGTGCTTCTTCTTCGGGTGAAACCTCAGCCCTGATGGAGACCTTGGAAACTCTTCATCAGAATCAAGATATGCTGGCTTCTCGTTTGGATGCGCAAGAAGCAGCCAATGCTGAGTTTCGTTCCTTCATGACAAGGCAAGCTGCAAGCACTGACGGGATTCATGCTGTTCTGGCGCGGATTTTGCGTAGGCTAGGATCTTAGTCTTTTAGTCTTTGTAGTCTCCTTTCCTTGTTGCATCTGTTTTCCTGCATTCCTGTCTTGTAATATTTTAATTATCAATAAAAAAAAAAGGTTTCCTTGTGTTTTACATTCCAGTAAATGTTTCTTTTGTCGTTTTATACATCTGAATCTTTTTATATATATACTTTTTGATGTTATGACAAAAAGGGGGAGAAAGATAAATGATAAATGATTTGATTTAATCTATCAGTTGCTGGGTAAAGGCTCCCACACATTCACTAACAAGAACTGCAAGTTCTATACGGTTTAAGTGTTTTGCAGGTACAAAGAAGTGAAGTGAATCTTCAAAGCAAACACTAGAAGCAAAACCATTGAAACTGAAGCAAGCTGAGTGCTGTCAAGCTTCAGAGATCAGAAGCAAGAAAGAAGAATGAATCAGAAGCACTGATAATAGAATTTGAATATCATTGTCTATCCTGTTCTGACAAAATTCTATTTGCCCTGATACACATAATGTTATGGCTCTGATACATTACTTGCTCTGATACATGTTTTTAGCCTAAAATGCTCTGATACATTTGGCTCTGATACATATCATGTATTTGAATATACATTTTATGTTCTAACTCGTTCATGCTGACTTTTGTCGTTTAGTTTTTGTTCTGTAACATTTCAGGATGTAGAGATGCTCAAATGATGCTCTGGTACATTCAACAATGTTCTGATACAAATCTAGCATGAAGTGATGTTAGTAGACATTCAAAGTTCTGAAGCTATCCGAGGGAAGCAGAAATCAGAAGATGTGAATGTTCTAAAAGATCCAGAAATTCAAAGTTCTGAAGCTGTCCTGAATGGAAGCAGAAGTCAGAAGCTGTGAATGTTCTGAAGATCAAAGAAATTCAAGTTCTGAAGCTGTCCTGAATGGAAGCAGAAGTCAGAAGCTGTGAATGTTCTGAAGATCAAAGAAATTCAAGTTCTGAAGCTGTCCAATGGAAGCAGAAGTCAGAAGCTATGGATTCTCTGAAGGCAGAAGCTCATATGATCGTCTCTACCGAAATAATCAGGGAAGTCTTTTATTAAAGTTCTTCGAGTATTTATTTCAGGGGGAGATTACTTATCTCAGGGGGAGATTGTTGATCTCAGGGGGAGACATATTCATATGCTTATGCTATAGCTGTGTAATTTGTCTTTTGCCGTCTACTCTTTCTGATCGCAAATTCATATCATTTATATATGTTTTTGTCATCATCAAAAAGGGGGAGATTGTTAGAACAAGATTTGTTCTTATCAATTATCTTAGTTTTGATGATAACAATAATATGAATTTTGCTTAAGATAATATGGTACTCTAATCCAATGCAATTTCCCTTTCAGGAAATATATATAAAGAGTACGCATAATTCAGCGCTCAGAAGATGTGTCTCAAATGGTTTAGCATGCAACATCAGAACATGGTCTGGCAAGACATCAGAAGATGGTCGAAGCAGAATCAGAACATGGGTCTATGAAAGCATCAGAAGAACATGAGATCAGAAGCACTGAAGATCAGAAGATGGTATCACGCTCAGAAGCACTTCAAGGTCAGAAGATCAGAAGATGCTGTGCACCAAGCTGTTTGACTCTGATGATATTCAAACGTCGTATTCACAAACATCAGATCAGAAGGAAGTACACGTGGCAGACTACGCTGACTGACAAAAGGAACGTTAAAGCTACTAAAGGCTACGTCAGTAGACACAGCGTGAACAAGGCTCGAGGTAGTTGACAAAAGCGTATAACATTAAATGCAAAGCTGTACGGAACACGCAAAGCATTAAATGCATTCAACGGTCATCTTCTCAACGCCTATAAATATGAAGTTCTGATGAGAAGCAAGGTTAACGATTTCGCACCAATACAATTCAAATTAACTTGCTGAAACGCTGTTCAAATCTAAACTCAGAATCTTCATCTTCATCAAAGCTCACTACATTGCTGTTGTAATATCTTAGTGAGATTAAGCTTAAATTGTAAGAGAAATATCACAGTTGTGATTATCGCTTTTAAGAAGCATTTGTAAACTCTTGAATTGATTACATTAAGTTGTAAGGAACTAGAGTGATCAGTTGATCAGTATACTCTAGGAAGTCTTAGCAGTTAGCTGAGCAGGAAGTCTTGGCAGTTGGCTGAGCAGGAAGTCTTGGCAGTTGGCTGAGCAGAAAGTCTTAGGAGTGAACTAAGCCTAGAGTGATCGTGTTGATCAGTAGACTCTAGAAAAGTCTTAGGAGTGAACTAAGCAGTTGTTCCTGGAGTGATCAGGTTGTGATCAGAAGACTCTGGAAGACTTAGTTGCGGCTAAGTGGAAAACCATTGTAATCCGTGCGATTAGTGGATTAAATCCTCAGTTGAGGTAAATCATCTCTGCGGGGGTGGACTGGAGTAGCTTCGTTAACAGCGAACCAGGATAAAAATAATTGTGCATTTTATTTTTATCGCTCAAGATTTTAAGTCACACTTATTCAATCCCCCCCTTTCTAAGTGTTTTTCTATCCTTCATCCGGGAGTTGTTTCAATTCAGCACCCTTCTTAGATTCCTCTTTTTTTTCTTCAACCAAAGGTTGTCTGAGATCCTCCCACCGGTTTTGTCTAGAACTTTTTACTATTGGACTTGTCTCCATCATAGCCACAACTCCCACTTCTTCTTCATCAACGGCTTCCTCTTTATTGCACACAGACGAGCTCAACACTCTTTCCAAAGGTAATTGTTGTAGCTGCAAAGAATTCTCATTAGTACAGATTTGATCAATCACCTCAATGTGTTGACTAGTTGCTATATCATCCTTGTACTTCATGGTGTTGCGTACATCAATTTTCAGCTCTTCATCATAAACTTTCAGAGTCATTGTGCCTTCTTCAATGTCTATCAAACATCGCCCTGTCTCTAAAAATGGCCTTCCTAGAATAATGGGGATCTCCTCATCTTCTGGCATCTCTAAAATTACAAAATCCACTGGGAACACAAATTTATCAATCTTTACCAGCACGTCTTCTACTATTCCATAAGGTCTTTTAACAGAATGGTCAGCAAACTGGAGTGTCATTCTTGTATCTTGTACATTACCTATCCCCAATCTCTTGTAGATAGACAAAGGCATAAGGCTCACACTTGCTCCCAAATCAATTAGAGCTTTCTTGAATGACCTATCCCCAATTGTACAAGGGATAGTCACGGAACCTCGATCTTTCTTCTTTATAGGAATCTTCATACCCTGCAAAATAGCACTACACGTTTCGGTTAGAATAACAGAGTCACGATCGATGGTTCTTTTCTTGGAGATGATGTCCTTCATAAATTTTGCATAAGTAGGCATTTGCTCTAATGCCTCCAAGAATGGGATATTAATCTCCAGCTTCTTGAACATCTCCAGGAACTTTTCAAAATTCTTCTCATGTTGTCCTTTTTTCTTGTTCCGTACTGGAA